>NC_137034.1:582500-605000 GCF_032717465.1 Coenobita brevimanus
GGACAATGAGGGAGAGGGATGGTACGGAAGATGAGGGAGAGACAGTGAGGGAGGGTGAGGGACAGACAGACAGGCAAGGAGGGGTGAGGGAGACAGACAGGCATGGAGGGGTGAGGGAGAGAGGGTGAGGGACGGGTGGGGCTGCAGTGTTCCAGAAGCTTACTACGACTGACCAAACATGCCGAGCAAACACCGGGGTCACTCCAGCGTCCAGCCCACCCCTGATTGATGGCAGGGGGGTGGCAGGGATAGGAGGAGAGGAAGGGTAGGGGAGAAGGGAGGGAAGGGTACGTGGAGGAAGGTAGGGGGGAGGCAGGGACTGGGGGAAGGGAGGAAAGGGTACGTGGTGGCAGGGAAGAAGTGGAGGCGAGGGATGAGGAAGGAAGTATGGGTATAGGGTGGGGAGAGAAAAGAGGCTGAGGGGAGGAGAACTACAAACAAGAGGTAGGGAGAGAAGGGTACATGGAGGAAGGTAGGGGAAGGAGGAAAAAAGTGGAGGAGAGTGATAGGAGAGGAGGATATGGGTAGGGTAGAGAGGGAGGTAGAAGGAGGAAGGGATGTATAGAAAAGGAAAAGGAAGAAGGGAGTGGAGAAATATGTGAGAGGCAATGAGTGGATTAGCATAGGTTGATGATGATGATGATGATGATGATGATGGTGATGATGATGATGATGGTGATAAAGATATTGATGGTGATGATGATGATAGACTGTTACTGTTGCTGCTGATTGTGGTGGTGATGGTGGTGATGATGATGATGATTGTGATGATGAAGATAGTGGCAGTGATTTAGATGGTGATGGTTATGATGATGATAATATGATGATAGCGGTGGTGGTAATAAAATTGTTTGTAGTGATGATGGTGTAATGAAGATGGTGATGATGGTGATGGTGGCATTGATGATGATACTGATGACGAAGATGGAAAAATCATGCTAGACTTTTATAACAAGAATCGAGAGGGACTGCTAGAAAGAGTTGTATTATTGTTTCTACCAATAGTTGAACATCTCATTAATACTTTGGCCTAGATAAATGTCGACTGTGTGTGTGTGTGTGTGTGTGTGTGTGTGTGTGTGTGTGTGTGTATGTGTGTGTGTGGGGGGGTGGGGGGGGTGAAAAGGTGGTGTGGGAGGGAGAATGGTGGGAAAGAGAAGAAGGGATGGGAGGAAGAATGGTGGGAGAGAGGAGGAGGAAAGTAAGAGATGAGAATGTGGGAGGGATGTATGGGAGAGGAGAGAGAGAGAGAGAGAGAGAGAGATGAATGAGGCAGGAAGGATGTGGGTGAGGCAGGATGGATGTGGGTGAGGCAGGGAGGGTGTGAGTGAGGCAGGGAAGGTGTGAGTGAGGCAGGGAGAGTGTGAGTGAGGCAGGGAAGGTGTGGGTGATGAGGGAAGGTGTGGGTGAGGCAGCGAGGCATGTAGGGAGTGAGGGAGGGATAGAGAGTGAGGGAGGGAGGGCATGAGGGAGGCTGAAGGTAGGCTGGTAAGACTGTACAAACAAGATAGCCAGGTAATTGGGTCATTTAGGAGTGTGAGCCGCGCCAGGGGTAAGGGGAGGGGGACAGGGAGGGATTGGAGGAAGGGTAGGGGATTGGAGGAAGGGAAGGGGATATGAGGGAAGAAAGTAAAAGGGGTGAAGGGAAAGAGGACAGGGTTACGGGATAGGAAGGGGGGGCAGATGGATAGGAGAAGGATATGAGGAAAGGTAAAGAATAGCAGGAAGGGAAGGTGATAGAAGAGGAGGAAGTAAGAGGGGTGAAGGGGAATAGGACAGGGGTAGAGGATAGCCGGAGGTAGCAGGGGTGGGGGAGAGCAGGAGGAAGGGTAAGGGATAGAAATGTAATTCAGCAAGAGATGGGGTGGGGGAGGTGGGGATTTGGATAAGGGGCAGGGGATAGTATGAGGGGTAAGGGATGGCAGGATTTGTTGGGGATAAGGGAAGAGGAAGTAAGAGAGAGGAAGAGAGAGAAAGGCAGAATGAGGGATAAGTAGGGGAGGAGGAGGAGGAGGAGGAAGGGGTAGGTGAAAAAAGAGGAAGGATCGAGGACAGGGGTTAGTGCAGCAGGGGAGTGAATAGGAGACAAGGAGAGAGCTGGGGAGGGATAGGAGGACAGGAGGAAGGAGAGAAGAGGAAAATGTCAGGATGAGGACAGGTGGAGGTGGAGGCATAGAGGTAAGAGGAGAGGAAGTGGACGGAAGATGAAAAGGGTTGGATGAGGAGTGGTGGAAATAGAAGAGGAGAGAGAGAGAGAGAGAGAGAGAGAGAGAGGGAGAGAGAGAGAGAGAGAGAGAGAGAGAGGACAGGTAGATGGGGATGGGTAGGGATAGGAGAAAACTAATTGGGTGGGATTGGATTGGGTCAGTGACAGGAGGGGAGAAAGTTGGTAATTAATGGAATATAAGAGTAAGGTGGTATCGAGACAGGCCAGTGGTGCTATAAGACTCTCACCTTAACTTGGCCCAGGTTATTTTTCCATTTTTTGATTTATTTTTGCTTAGTTCAGTGGAAGAATCAGATAATGCTATGATTCTGAATTTTCGTATGAATTTTTCTCGATTGTACTGAATTTTCTGCACCTTGGCCTAAAATTGCCATCTTTCCGTCTTGAATGCTGATTTGTGAGGCTTGGTTAATACTAGAGTACGATGCTGGTCACGAAGAAGTGCTATGGGAAAAATGTAGAGCCATAGCATTGTCTTTTGTCTGCCAATGAGCTACGTGAAATTTGGCCAGCTTAACATAAAAGTCATGTAGTGTTATATTCTTGTTCTGATCTGCTGTTGAAAGTCAGTATTGAAGATGGAGTGATGGCAATTTTAGGCCACGCAAGAGGTATTTGTGGGATGAATGATATATATGAAAAGTGTGTGTGTGTGTGTGTGTGTGTGTGTGTGTGTGTGTGTGTGTGTGTGTGTGTGCGTGTGTGTGTGTGCGTGCGCGCGCGCTAAGGAGGTAGAAGTGAGTGAATAAGTAGTGAGTGCGTGCGTGAAAGGGAGGGGGTAGTGAGTGAGTGAGTGAGAGAGGGAGGGGGGTATTGAGTGAGTGAGTGAGAGAGAGGGAAAGGGGTACTGAGTAAGTGAGTGAGAGAGAGAGGGAGGGAGAGAGTGAGAGAGAGGGAGGGAGAGAGTAGTGGATGAGTGAGTAACGAGTGAGTGGATGAGTGAGAGCAAGAGGAGGGGGTAGTGAGTTAATGAGTGAGAGGGTATTGAAGGAGAGAGTGGGTGGTGAGTGAGAGGGAATGAGTGGGCAGTGAGTGATGGAGTGGACAGCGAGCAAGTGAGAGGACGTGAGAAGGGCATAAGATAGGGTGTGGGGGAGGGTTGGGGAGGGAGGTGGAGGAGGGAGTGGGGGAGGGGGATTATGAGTGAGTGGGGAAGGAGGGTGTGAAAGCGGGTGGGTAGGGGAAGAGGAAAGTGAGAGGGGGATGGGGAGAGGGGGGGATATAGGGTTGGGCTTAGTAAAGATGAGAATATGGAGTGGGAATGAGAGGGGAAGTAGGTGTGGTGAGAGAGAGAGAAAGAGAGAGAGAGAGGATAATGATGAGAACGAATGGAAGGAGGGAGGTAGTATTTAGGGAGAAAGAGAGAGAGAGAGAGGAGGAGGAGGAAGTAAGGAAGAAAATAAGGAAGATAGGTAGACTGGAGGAGGAGTAGGAAGGAAAGGAAGGAGGCAGGATATAAGGTGTCGGTGGGGGGGATATGTATGAGGTGTAAGGGAAGGAGGAGGATAGGTAAGTGAGGAAAGGAGGTTGGAGGGAGAAGTATTAGGTATCAGGAAGTAGGATAAAGAGGAGAAAATGGAAAGGGGCGTGTAAGATATGTGGGAGGATAGGAAATTATTAGGTGTAAGGAAGGGAGAGAGGTGGATGATAGGAGGGAGGGAGGGAGGGAAAGAGGAAGGTATATAAGGAAGAGAGGGATAAGGAGAATGAAGGGAGTCTGGGAAAATAAGGTGTCAGGGAGGAAGGGAGGAAGGAAGGAGGATGAGTAAAGGAAGGAGAAAGAGAGGAAGTATATCTGGCTGGAAACTAAATAAAAAAGAAGAGAAGGAAAAGAGGGATAAGGGGAGATATAAGGCATGGAGGTAGGGAAGGAAGAGAAGGTTTGAGGGTAGGAGGGAAGGGGAGGGAGTGAGAAGGGTAAGGGAGGGAGGGAGGGAGGGGAGAAGAGAAGGGGAGCGGACTAAGGGGGTAGAGAGAAAGATAAGGAATTGGAGAATATATAAGGTACCAAGGAGGTAGGGAGGGAAAAAGTATAAGGGAGGGAGAGAAAAGGAATACTGAGGGAGGGAGGGAAGGAAAGGGAGGGCTTAGGATGGCACGGAGAAGGATTAGGGGGGAAAGGCAGTACTAAGGAATATTAGGCATCAAAGAGGTAGGAAGGGAGGAGTATAAGGTATTAGGAAAGGAGGGAAGGAGGGAGGGAGGGAGGGAGAGAGAGAGGGAGGGAGGGAGAGAACAAGGGGGGGGCAGTACCTCCTCCCTATTGATCCCCTGCAACAATGATGGATCGGGTCTCATTATCACGGTCTGCCCAGCGCCCTCCCCCTCACCCCCCTGACCCCTCACCCCCACCCCTACCATCACCCGTACCCCCACCCTCACCCCTTCCCTGGACTTTCACCCTCACCCTCCACCCCCACCCTCACCCTCACCCCCCCTGACTCTCACCCCCACCCCCTCACCCCCACCCTCACCCCGTCCACTCCTTATCCATTCTCCTTTATTCTCCTATCCTTATTATCCTCATCCTTCTATCTCTTCAGTTATTACCCTTTTTTTTATTATTTTATATCTCTTCCTTTATTATCCTCTTCGTTTTCTCTCTTTTACCTTTTCCTCCTCCTCCTCCTCCTTCTCCTCCTCCTCCTCCTTCTCCTCCTCCTTCTCCTCCTCCTTCTCCTCCTCCTCCTCCTCCTCCTAATTATTTCCTTCCTCTTTCATCATCAGTTATTCTCTCTTTTCATTCATTATCATCTTCCTATTCTTTTTTCGTATTTTCTCTTCGTCTGTTTCTTGATCGAGTTAGTTCATTTATTCCAGTATTACCTCTGTTATATTTATGATTCTCTCTCTCTCTCTCTCTCTCTCTCTCTCTCTCTCTCTCTCTCTCTCTCTCTCTCTCTCTCTCTCTCTCTCTCTCTCTCTCTCTCTCAGCACGATCTTTTCAGGTTTTCAGTTTTGACACACTGTAAAGGAACTATTGACCAAAACTATGTAATGGTCAGAGTTGAGTCACTCTCTCTCTCTCTCTCCCTCTCTCTCTCTCTTGATCAGTTCACCCCTTTCCTCAATTTTTCCATGCTTATTACCCCTCTAAGTCATTCCTTCCAGTCTAAGATTTATTACATCTTTGTCTATCAATATTTATCTATTTATATTAATCTCAGGTTTAATCGTCCTCTCTCCTAACCTTCTGAGTACGGCTGATTAGATCCGTTCTCTCCCTTTTCATCCTTCTCTTCTCCCTTTATTCATCCCTTTTCTTTCCAACTACTCTTGTCTATCTGCCCTATCAGTTTGTCTATCCATCTCTGGTTATTTATTAGCCCATACTTTCTCACTCTATCATTTTTTTTTTTCGCTGTCTTATTTCCCTTCTCCTTTATTAGTGTCTTTCCTCTGCCCTTTCAGTCTGTCTCTCCTGTCTTTTTCATTCCACATCATTTTCCCTCTCCTTCCATCCTCCTCCTCCTCTCCTACCCCTTTAGCAGTTATCCTTCTCTCCATTCCATTCGCTTATCCATTCTTCTCTCCTCCTTGCTTTCTTCTTCCTTTTATATTTTCCTTCTGCTCCTTTCCTCCTTTTCCTCCTCTCGACCTCACTTAATTTTCCGTCTATCCTTTATGTCCACATCTTATTTATTCTTCTCATCTTTATGTCCCTCTTTCTCCTCTGATTCATGTCTCAATTTTTTTACTTTTTTTTCCTCATTCCTTTTTTTTCATGCATCTGCTCTCCTCTTTTATCTTCCTCCTCCTCTTATTTCCATATTTATTGCTGCTTTCCTTTCTCATTTTATGCTTCTCCTCTCCTCCTTTATTTCCCTCCTCCTCGTATCCACTCCGTCTGTATCTCCTCTTTATTTAATACCTCTTCCTTTCCCCTTTCGTTCCGTTTTGTGTCATCCTCATTCTCCTTTACCATCTCTCATTTCGATTCACTCTCTTATACTCTCCGGTGATCGCATTTTTTCTTTTTGTTTTAATCATCTTCGTCTTCTGCCTTTGTATTTGTCTTTGCATAACGACTGTATCTTCCATTCTTTTTTTTTTTTAATTGTGCAGTGTATATATTTTATCTGCTTCCTGTTTCTTGGTCTTTACATTGGGTTCTTCCTTAATTCCGTCCATTCTTCCATCCTGCTTCTTGCTACTCATATTTTCTCTACAGTTCATTTGTTTTCGAGCTGTACATAGGCGCACATTATCACACACACACACACACACACACACACACACACACACACACACACAGAACCTGAACTTCACCATTATACACCATTCCTCCATCTGTGTGTGTGTGTGTGTGTGTGTGTGTGTGTGTGTGTGTGTGTGTGTGTGTGTGTATTCCTCTCCTTGTCCCTTTCCCTCTCACCATCTTTCCATCTTCCTCTCCCTTTCCCCATGTCTCGTTCTCCCACTCTCCTTCTCTCCTTCTCGTCCTCTCTCTCCTTCTGCCTCTCTCGTTAGTCTGGGGCCAGGGCATTCAGAAACCCATAGAGACATACAATACACCTCCACCAGTCGCTCAGGCAGCCGCACACTCACCCATACACTCATACAATACACCCAACTCTCGATACACTCGCTGCTTGTCGCTCTGAAACGTGAGGGATTGTGGTGTGAAAAAGCTGGTGGAAAGGTTAGGTTGTGGAGGTGTTAGAGAGAGAGAGAGAGAGAGTCGAAGAAAAGGTAAGAGTAAAAACCATAAGTATATAAATGAGGAGAAATAAAAGTTAAATATCAGCAGGTAAGAAGCTGAATATTGTTAAGGTGGAAACTGACTGGAAGGAACAGAGAATGATTATAGTAATAGTCACAGTAGATGTTAAGGGTGGTGGTGGTGATGGTGGTGGTGGTAGTGTGGTGGATTGAATCGGTGGTGGTGGTGGTGGTAGTGTGGTGGATTGAATCGGTGGTGGCAGTGATGGTGGTGGGTTGGACTAGCGGTGATGGTGGTAGTGATGGTGAACTGGACTGGTGGTGATGGTGGTAGTGGCGGTGAAATGGACTGGTGGTGAATGTGGTTGTGGTGTTGAATGGGACTGATGATGATGGTGGTAGTGCTCGTAATGGTGGTGGATTGAGCTAGTAGCGATGATGGTCGTGGTGGCAGCTGGCGTTGGTGTATAGTGGTTGTAACAGAAATTGAGTGGTTGTAATCGTAGGTTGGTTCTGGTTGTGATGTTTGGTTATTTTTTGTGATTTTTTTTATGTGCACGACTCTGGGCATAGTCTTCACAACCCGTTCCCTTAGGCCCAGCAGTCCTCCTACGTACCATAAACCTTCACATGTCACCAGTTCGGCGCAAACACCCACCGTCTATATTGAGTACATGCTAGGGCTGTCTCATATTGGACTGGTGTATTGGTATTAGAGGGGGTATTTTTTTTGACATATCGACGGGTTTTTGGTAGATCAGTAAAGTCTACTTTAGGGAAATTGAAATTCTTTAAATTCTTCCTGGTCTCAGTTTGGACAGTTTACAATCTGGATAGTATCTTGGGACAATTTATAATCTGGACAGTATCAGTTTGGACAGTTTACAATCTGGACAGTATCTTAGGACAATTTATAATCTGGACAATATCAGTTTGGACAGTTTACAATCTGGACAGTATCTTGGGACAATTTATAATCTGGACAGTATTAGTTGGGACAGTTTGCAATCTGGACAGTATCTTGGGACAATTTATAATCTGGACAATATCAGTTTGGACAGTTTGCAATCTGGACAGTATCTTGGGACAATTTATAATCTGGACAGTATTAGTTGGGACAGTTTATAATCTGGACAGTGGGAGCAGTTTTTCATTACGTCAGTTTTTATATATTTTCTAATCAGTACAGTTTTATTCAGTAGCCTGCAGTTTATTAACGGGGTAATTTTTAATCCAAGCAGTTTTTAATCTAAGTATTTTTTAATCTAAGTTTTAAATCTAAGTATTTTTAAATCTAAGTATTTTTTAATGTAAGTATTTTTTAATGTAAGTATTTTTTAATCTAAGTATTTTTTAATCTAAGTATTTTTTAATCTAAGTATTTCTTAATTTAAGTATTTTTTGATCTAAATAATTTTTAATCCTGATATGAATAGACAGATGAGCTCAGTTTTTAATCAAGTAATTATTTAATTCCCAAGGGTTTTTAATATAGTTCTTAATCGAGACATTATTTTTCATCTTTTAATCTGGGTTGGTTTTATTCGGGGCTTATTTGAAGATGGAGTGGAGAGGTATATGAGAGAAGGGGGTGTGAGCAGGGGGAAGGCAGCGAAATGGCGGGGGACAGGGCGACATGGAGGAGATTTGTTTGTGGCCACCTCTAACGTGACTAAGGCGTCTGGCAATAGATAGATAAATTTTTGATGATCTTCCCTGGTCTTAAGCACGTTCATATAGCACTAGACTATTATGGAAAAAATATTAGAGGGATTTAGGTCAAATTAAGAGGCTACATTACACGACACTTGAGGATGCGTTTCCAAATTCTCTTTAGATATATGAAACAATATGACCCGAATTCTCGTCGTTAAGGAAGCTCTCTCTGCACCTTTTCCTAAGCGATTTGTTTTGCTTATTACACAGTACCGTCATCTTCTGTGGTATATAAATCCTTCTAACCTTTTCCTGAGCACACACACACACACACACACACACACACACACACACACACACACACACACACACACACACACACACACACACACACACACACACACACACACACACACACACACACACACACACACACACACACACACACACACACACACACACACACACACACACACACACACACACACACATTCCCTAAGCTGCCTCAAAATAGCCTATGGTCACTTTGCTTTCATGTGAGGGAACTGGGTCACTGCCGTACTTTGTAGTTGTAGGCGCATAAATTCAGAGGAGCCTTGGTTATGGGACAGGAATTAGTCTCCTTGGTTACTAGTCAGATTCATCCTTCTGACTGCTCCTAGCTATCAGGTGGACTTAACACGGTAGTGATTCTCTCTCTCTCTCTCTCACACACACACACACACACACACACACACACACAAAGTAGTTAGGCAATGAGGAAGAGAAATTGGGCGAGGAAAATGAGGGAAAAATGGAACATGCTTCTCATTACACAAGTGAGCTGTCCTAATCCCACATCCACCCTCCAGGGGAAAAAATAAGAGGAAAAAAATGGAATAAGGTGCTTGAGAGAGAGAGAGAGAGAGAGAGAGAGAGAGAGAGAGAAGGGAAGGAGGGTGGGAGAAAGTGACGGGGATGCGAAGAAAGGAAGACAAGAGGTAAGAAGAGGAAAATGGAGACAAGAGGATAGAAAAAGTTTTGCAGAGAGAGAAAGAGAGAGAGAGAGAATAAACTGAATATTGGATAAATGTTGAAATGATGGAAGAAAAAGAAGAAAATGGAAAGAGAATTAAAAAAAAAATAACTCGGACACAAAAAAGATATGAAGGGAGAAAGATGAGTATTTATAAGATGATGGAAGAATTATAATTGGAGTGAGTAAAGATGATGAAATAATCTCATAAAATAGTTAAGGAAGAGGAGTAAAAGATGAGGTATTGAGAAGATGGTGGGACGGAAAGATGAGATGAATGAAAACGAGAAGAGAAGAAAGTTAAGAATCAGGGAAATGGTGAGATGTTTGGATGATGATGGAAGAGGAAGAGAGATATTTGGAAGGTGATGGAAGAGGGAGAGAGATATTTGGAAGGTGATGGAAGGGGAAGAGGGATATTTGGAAGGTGATGGAAGAGGAAGAGAGATATTTGGAAGGTGATGGAAGAGGAAGAGATATATTTGGAAGGTGATGGAAGAGGAAGAGAGATATTAGGAAGGTGATGGAAGAGGAACAGGGGTATTTGGAAGGTGATGGAAGAGGAACAGGGATATTTGGAAGGTGATGGAAGAGGAAGAGGGAAGCATAGTGATAAATATGATGATAAAGAGGTAGAAAAAGATATGGTTAAGACGTGAAAAGGAAATGTATGGAAAATGAGAGGGAAAGAAGGGATGAGGTCAAGGAATAGGAGTAAAGGGAAGAATAATACCCAGACTAAAACTGTAGATATATTTCAAAGCTACAGGAATTTCTCCATGAGTAGGACCCGTCTTAATGTAGAATAGACGCTTAAACAAGGTCCAAGTCGGGCCAAAGTGGTTGTATATTCACCATTAACATCATTTCATTGTATGTTTATAATTCTTGCATCTAAAAAATTCCCAGCGCCGTGAACTTAAGGCACAAAGAGGAAAGGTTGATATAGAAAGCAGGAAATAGGAGAGGGAGATCGCAAAAAGGTAGAGAGAAGGTGGTGTTAAATAGAGTGAAGAAGAGGAAATAGAGTGGGAGAGGAAGATAATTAGGGCAGGGTAGGAGGGAGGAGGAGGAGGAGGATGGAAAAGAGAGAATGAATGAGGAGAGGACGGAAGGGGCAAGAACAGCTATGGGAAGAGAAGGGAGATGATGATGATGATAATGACGGGGATGAGGGAACGAGAAAGACTGAGGAGGAGAGGACAAGAAGTGGTGGTTGAGGAGCAAAAAGTGCAGGGATAGGACAAGAGGATGAGGAGAGAGGGAAGGAGATGGAGGAAGAGCAAGAGAAAATAGGAAAGGACAGGAAGACGAGGAGAAGCAAGGAGGAAGAGGACGAAAGTGAATGGGCTAGGTGAGAGAGAGAGGAGGAGGAGAGAAAAGGGGTGATGGTAAAAAGGAGAGAATTGTAGGAGAATGAAGAGAAGGAAGAAAGAGCAAAAATAAAGGAAAAGGGCAAGGAAGGAACAGGAGAAGCGGGCAAGGGAGAGAGGAAGAGGGGTCAAGAGAAGAGGAAGAGAAGAGAGGAGGAGGAGGAGGAAGCAAAAGTTAAAAAAAATAAAAAAAATAAAATGGAAAGGAGCAAAGGAGAAGGAAGGGGCAGGAGAGGAGGACAGGGAGAAGAAGATGAGGGGGAGGAAGAGGGGGTAAGGGGAGGTGAAGAAGGATGAGAAGGTGTGATGTATAAACGCCTTGGATCCTGGTTATGATGAATGAGGTAGCGGGATCAGAACCCTCAACGCGGTGATTATGTAGCATTAGATTCCCCCCACACCACCACCATCAGCCTCTCACCCCTCCAACCACCTCGTTTATCCCGAGGTAATTAAGGCTTCCATTCTCGAGGTTGTGTATGTGGGGGAAATGAGGACACAGACACACAGCAAACACAGTGATCTTTAGGTTAGTCTCTTCACTCCGATGATGTACGCTTTTCTTCTTGTTTGTGGATAGTTAAAGGAAAGTAGATGGTGCAATGAAGGACTTATAATCAGATGTGTGAGTGTGGCAGCTGAGAGAAGCTTGCATGAAGGAGTTTTAGCGCCTACTCTTACATACGAGTGTGAGACTATGGTGTGGCACGAATTTAAGAAGAGACAGAACAGTAAGGATAGGTCTGTTGAGGAATGTGAGTGGAGTGCAGAGAGTGGAAAGGATAAGGAATGTAATCCGTGAAAGATGTGAAGTAAGAAAGTCTGTAAACACCAGAGTAGAAGAGAGTGTGTTTAGATGGTATGGCCATAGGGAAGAAATGTTTGTCAATAGTGGTGAAAAGGGTATATCTGAGCGATTATGAAGGTGGGAAGGCATGGTAGGCCAAGAAGAAGGTGGGTAGATATAGTTACTGAGAGAGAGAGAGAGAGAGAGAGAGAGAGAGAGAGAGGAAACAGACGAGACCTAGGAAACAGACAAGAGATCGAGGTGGCTGCGTGAATTTTGTACAGAGGAAGTGTGTGCCTAGGATTTAGCATCTTTTTTTAACTTGACAGTCAGAGGTTTGAGTTTGTCTGATAGGTAAATATGAGGCTACGTGTGAACAAGTGTACCTCTCAGGATTCCGGGGGCTTGAATGGTGAATGAATGTGTGTGTGCCCCATTTCCCTGTGCTTATTGTTGATTAGTTCTCCCACTTTCTTATTCCATCCTCTTCCTGGCTTTCTGTAATTCACTTCACCCTACATCCGAGTGGAGAAAAAGAAGCGGGATGATGATGATGATGATGATGATGATGATGATGATGGTTTTTACTTGCTTAATAGCGTTTTCTGCCTTAAACCCCTTCAGCTGGATGACCTATTCATTTTCCACCCATCCATCCATCCATCATCCAATTCCATGCCGCCCAACGAGGAGTGCAGGAGCCCGGGGCCAGGCAAGTTGGTCCTGACATTTAAGATGAGAGTGACCAGCCTCACTCATCCCTGCGTGGCATTTTTCCATTTTCAACCCATCATTATCATGATCCTCCCTAGAAATGTATAAAATTGTTTATTTTTGGTAAAAATACGATAGAAAAAGAGATGACAAGGCTGAAGGGTTTATATAATTGCCTGATATGTTTGTGGCAATTTATTATTATTATTATTATTATTATTATTATCGGAAATGACTGTTTGACAGCATCTCTCACCTGACTGTCATGTCCACTCACGCTTGACCGTAGTGTGTGGCTGCAGATGAGTGAATATAAAATACCTGGTAGCTGTGTAGGTGACAGTGAGATGATACAACAACAGTCTTATATGTAACTTAAATTCAGGAGAGTTTGTGAATACGGAAGCGGGATCCAGCTCTGCAAATAAGGACATACTAAGACTTTCTTCTCGTTGGGTAAGGAAGCTCCCTAACACCTTTTCCTGAGCGATTTATTCTTGTGTATGGTTTGTAATAACGTTTTGTATGCTGGCTATGGTGATATTGGAAGGATTTATGTAACAGAAGAGTACAGTAAGGTGTAATAAACAAACTAAATCGCTTAGGAAATGGTGTTAGGGAAATTTCTTAACTGACGAAAATACGGACTAAGGACATCTGGTCTCGTATTCTCTCCGGTTAAAGAAGCTCCCTAACACCTCTTCCTTAGCGATTTATTATTAGATATGGCAGATTAATACCCTTTTGTACAGTATTTTTGCAGAGTATGGTGATATTGAAAGGATTTATGTAACACAAGAGGACAGAAAGGTATAGTAAATGAAATAAATCGCTTAGGAATAGGTGTTAGGGAGCTGCCTTAACGCATAATGCGGGTTATGAAAATATAAGGGATCCAACTCAACAGATGAGAAGTGAGCAGTTTTGGAGATACATAAGTACAGATATAAAGGATCCAGTTAATAAGGACATGGGAAGCGGGCAGTTTTGGGGTAAATAAGTATAAATATAAAGGATCCAACCCTACAAATGATGATATACAAGTGGGCAGGATAAATGTGTAAATATACAGGATTCAACTCTGTAAATAAGGACATCAAGGGGGCAGGCGTGGGGGTAAGCAAGTATAGACGCCAGAATCCCTCCCTCAACCCCCCCGGAGCAGTGGGATCAGGGCCGTCATCCCCGTGATTATATGGGATTAAACCCTCATCATGCGATATTCAGGAGTCCTCCCCACCCACCCAGACTCTCCCTCCCCTTAATTAAGAAAACGGAGGCGGGATCCCGAGCGCTAAGGATGTGATTAATGGGAGACTTACATGACAAATTAGCCCGAATAAAGGATACATTAATTCGTCCTCGTCTTTTCCCGCTGCCTGGCACGGGGGAGAGAACGTGTGTTATCAAAAAACATTAATTTCTCTCCTCTTTTTTCTCGGTCTCTTGTTCACGTCCTCTCGTTTTCTCTCGTTCTTTTGTTTTTTTCGTTTTTTCGTTTTCTGTCGTTTCTCTCTCTCTCTCTCTCTCTCTCTCTCTCTCTCTCTCTCTCTCTCTAGACAGCCATTACCCAAGGATTTGATAAAAGTAATTAGAGAGATTAAGAGGACTAGGATTCTTACATCTCTTGGACTTTTTCAATTAATCTAAGGCTCTCCTCTCAAGCCAGTTATTAAGCTAGGGAATGTCGGGAAGGAAGAGGAAGAGGAAGATGGAGGAGGAAGAGGATGATGGAGGAAGGGAGAGGAAGATGGAGGAGGAAGAGGATGATGGAGGAAGGGAGAGGAAGATGGAGGAGGAAGGAAGAGGAAGATAGAAGGAGGGAGAGGAAGATGGAGGAAGAAGGAAGAGGAAAATGGAGGGTAGGAGAGGAAGAAAGTTGAGGAGAGTAGAACAGAAGGAGAAAGATGGAGGAGGAGGAGGAGGAGGAGGAGGGAGAGAGGAGGAAGAAAGAGGAAGATACAAGAGTAGGAGGAAGAATAAAGTAAGGGAGGAAGAAGGGGAAAGAGGAAGAAAGGGAGAGAGGAGAAGGAATATGAGAAAGGAGAGAGGTGGGTGAGCAATACAAGAATGGAAGTAGAGGAGGAAGATGGTGGGGAAAAAGTGAGAGAGAGAGAGAGAGAGAGAGAGAGAGAGAACACTAACAAGACGGAGTTGAGGGGTACAATTTAATGAGAAGGAGATGAGGGATGTGGTAGAAGGAAGAGAGGGATGAGAGAGGGGACGGGAGGGGACGGGAGGAGGGAGAGGGAAGGGGAGGATGGAGGAGCAGGAGGGTCGAGAGAGAGAGAGGGACGGAGAGGAAGTGAAGAGGAAGGAAAGGACTGAGGAAGGAAAGGACTGAGGAAGGAACGGGGAGGGGGAAGGGAAGAGAGAAACTGAGGTGGTGATGAAGAGGCGGGGGAAAGGAAAGGAAGCAGGAAAGGAATAGCGAAGGAAAGAGATGAGCAGGGAGGTAGAGACTGACGGAGAGGAGGAGGAGAGGAAGGAGAGAAGTGGAAGGAAAGAGGAATAATAGATGGGAGATGGGAAATGAAGGAAGGAGGGAGAATAATGAAAGGGAGAAGGACAGGTAGGAGAAGGGAGAGGAGGAGATGAAAAAGAGGGAATGAGTATGAGGAAGAAACAGATAAGAAACTAGTAGATGAGAGGGACCAAGAGGAATGAGATGGAGGGACGGGGGGAGAGAATAAACAGAAGGGAAAGAGGAAGGAATGGAAGAGGTGAAAGAATACGAAGAGGAAAGAGAGAAGCCCAAGAGAAAAGAGGATGGGAAGAAAAGATGTGAATGAGTGGGACGGAGGAACAAATGGAGAGAGAGAGAGAGATAGATAGAGAGAGAGAGAGAGAGGATGAGTGAATAAAGGAATAAAATGAGAACGGAAGGACGGAAGAGGGTAGGTAGAGTGAGGAAGAGAGATGGGAGGGAAGGATGAAGAGGGAAGGGAGGGAGGGAAGAGAGACAGGTAGGAGAATGACAGGATGGAGGAAAGGATGGGAGAGAAGAGGAGGAGAGAGAAGAGAGTAGAGAAGATGTGGATGGGGAGGAGGAAGGGTAGAGTTAGGAGAGAGATAATGGGGGAGAATTAAATAGATAAGTGTCGTAAAAATCAAGCCAAGATGCAACAGTATAATTACATGTCTGAGGGATGGAGATGATGATGATGATGATGATGATGACGGTGGAAGTGAATGGACAGGAGGACAATGAGATAATGATGCTGGTGGTGGTGGTGGTGATGATGTTAAATGACAGAGGAAATGAATGACCAGGAGGAAGACGAGATGATGATGATGATGGTGGTGGCTGTGGTGGTGGTGGTGGTGATGAAGATGACGATGATGACAATGGGGGAAATGAATGAGGAGAAGGAGAGGAAAGAATTCATATTGATCGTAATTATTTGTTCGATAGATCCAAGTGATGATGATGATGATGATGATTATGAGGAGGAGGAGGAGAGAAGGACTGTCAGTAAGAATGTCATATTAACAGAGGCGATGATGAGAGGGATGGTACTGCTGCTACTGATAATAATAATAATAATAATAATAATAATGGTGATAATGATGTTAAGGAAAATAAGTAAAATGACAAGGAGATGAAATGATGCTTGCCGGTCTGAATGCTGCGTTGATAAGATGAGTAAGATGAGTAAATGATGATGATTAGGCGGAGGAGGAACTAGGTGAGAGGATCAGAGGGAGAGAAGATAACATTGGCGGCTCTGAATATGGTGCTGATGACCTTGGTAATTATTAGGTAGGAATAATAGCGTGGTAATGCCGTGTGAACTGCTTTAATCAAGGCTGGTAATAAGGCCAAGGTAGTGATCATTATAGAGGGTAATTTAGAAGGTAACTTGAAAGGCTGATGATCATTAGATACGGGTTGATGTGTACCTTAAAACACTATAATTTTTCCTTAGAGTTGGTGTCAGAGATAATGTATGTTTTTCCTTCTATGCTGACGTGTGTGAGGGAGTGGGATTTAAGCTGGAGTGTTAACTGGTGGCGATTTATGGTTACTCCTTACGGGATTAAGACGTCTGGCGATATACAGATAGATTAATAGATGTTTTTTATTTACGGTCGTGCTGGTTAAAATCAAGCATCTGTGGATAAATAAACAGTTATATAATGAAAAGAGTCGCTTATATCGTGAATATTGCGGGTTGTAATAGTGATGAAAGATGGACTATTCTTTAAGACATGCGTTGTGGAAAGTGAAGTTGGGTGTGAAGGAAACAGAGAATAGAGGTAGTTTTTTTTCCTTTTGTATTCTCTGGTGTGTGTGTGTGTGTGTGTGTGTGTGTCTGTGTGTGTGTGTGTGTGTGTGTGTGGATGAGTAAATTGGGAGTGTGTCGTCCTGTCTCGGCTACCTCCCTTTATCTGGGGGAAGCAGCCTAGTTATATAAACAGAAAAATAGTATTCTCTAGAGGAAATAATGAACTAAAGCTCAGTCCTGTCTTTTTCCCCACCTTTTTCATATATGCGTGCACGTGATGATGATGGTGCCTCCTAACTGTGAACTGGGGCCTTAGAGATCAATTCAGTTTTGTGAATATTGAGAACGATGATATTAGAAACAGTGAAGAGTTGAAAGTAAAGAGATGCTTATTAAAAAGGTGATTCTGTGTGATATGACAGTGTATGGTTAGAGTTGCACTGGTGGAATATGTAATTTATCTTATTGCAGAAGTGGAAAAGAGAGAATGTATCTGTGGAGGCTGTTAAATACCTTGGTGGAGAGAGAGAGAGAGAGAGAGAGAGAGAGAATAATAATAATAAAACACGTCATGGAACTGAAGGGGTTCGGTTAATTCATTCTACTTTGCATAATATTCACTTTAAGATGTAAGATGTAAAGGTGAATATAATTATGAATAAAAACAAAGAAGAAAAAGAAGTCCAATTTTTTAAAGTAGAAAATTAAAATATATGGCAAGTTAAAAGAAAAAGGTAGAGGAAATAAAGAAAATGGGAGTAAAAACTAATGAAGGGGTAACTCGAGTCTTTGTGAACTCCAGCGCTAATGGGAAATTTATCGGATTACCCAGCTATTTAGAGAGAGAGAGAGAAAAAGAGAGAGAGAGAGAGAGAGAGAGAGAGAGAGAGAGAGAGAGAGAAGGGAAACTAAAAAAAAAAGAGCAATGATATAAAAACACGATTGCGACTGAAAAAACGTAGAATTTAATGTGTGTGTGTGTGTGTGTGTGTGTGTGTGTGTGAGAGAGAGAGAGAGAGAGAGAGAGAGAGAGATTAATGAGTTTTAATGTGAAGCAAAGTGACGCCTCTCCATCAGCCATTTCCTTTATCCATCTCTCTCTCTCTCTCTCAACAGTTTCCTAGTTTCTTCATCTCATCACCAGTATCGTTCGTTTAATTTTCCATTCCTTCATTTATTATTCATCTCATCAACATCCCGTTTTTCATTTGCATCGTCTAGTTATCTTTCTCATTCGTATTAATTCGTTTCCCTGTCGTTTCTTAATTTTTCGCTCATATCAACACTAATTTTACCCCTTTAAGCATCCATTTCCTCGTTCATGATTCATTTATTCCACATCTATCCATCCCCTCCACACCTATCCATCTCCTCCACAGCCATCCCTTTCCTCCACAGCTCTACATCGCCTCCACAGCCATCCCTTTCCTCCACATCTATCCATCTTCACAGCTGTCCTTCTCCTCCACACCTATCCATCTCCACAACTCTCCATCTCATCCACAGCTCTCCTTCTTCTCCACACCTATCCATCTCATCCACAGCTTTCCATCTCATCCACATCTATCCATCTTCCCCACACCTATCCATCTTCCCCACACCTATCCATCTTCCCCACATCTATCCATCTTCCCCACACCTATCCATCTTCCCCACACCTATCCATCTTCTTCACACCTATCCATCTGCTCCCCATCTGTCCTTCTCCTCCACATCTATCCATCACCTTCACAGCTCTCCATCTCTTCCACAGCTCTCCATCGCATCCACATCTGTCCACCTCATCCACCCCCATTCATTCTGTAGGCAGCTCACTCTTAACCTCATCCACATCTCTCCACTTTATACAAATTCATCCCTTCTCTTTCCTTCCCTCTATAGTAGCTTCATTCTTCATCTCATCCATACCTATCCACCTTATCCACATCTATCCTTCACTCTAGAAAACTCACTCTTTCTCTTATATCTGTCCACATCCTTCAAATCCATCCAGTCACCCTCCATCCCACCCTCCATCTCATCCATATCTGTCTGTCTTTCTCCTCCAGACTTGTTCCATCCATCTCTCCATCTCATCCATATATGTCTGTCTGTCTATCTCTCTGTCTCTCAATGTCTGTCTGTCTCTGTGTTATTCTGGCTCTCTGTCTGACTGTTTTCCTGTCTGTCTGTCTCTCTGTCTGTCTGTCTGTCTGTCTGTCTCTCTCTCTCTCTCTCTCTCTCTCTCTCTCTCTCTCTGTCTGTCTGTCTCTCTCTCTCTCTCTCTCTCTGTCTATCTTTGTATAGAAAATTTCCCCTCCATCTCATCCACAGGTATCCATCTCATCCAGACCCATCCAATCAAGATATAGAAAAATCAGTCTCATCCACATCCATCCACATTATCTAAAT
The DNA here is from genome assembly GCF_032717465.1 of Coenobita brevimanus. Lineage (NCBI taxonomy): Eukaryota > Metazoa > Arthropoda > Malacostraca > Decapoda > Coenobitidae > Coenobita > Coenobita brevimanus. The sequence goes on from NC_137034.1 coordinate 601,555, forward strand.
CCACCCTTCCACTCTGCAGGAACTTCATTCTCTACCACATCAACATCCCTCCCTCTCACCCAGCCCACCCAGTCACTCTTAAGGCAGCTCATTCTACATATCTCTCTTCTCTAAGTCACCCTATCCAAACCCACCCGTTCGCTGAATTGGAAATTTACCATCCCTCTTATCTGTATTTCTTCATCTCATCTACATATCACTTATACATCCTCTAAGATATTCACCATCCGTCTTATCCATATGTCTAGCTTATCCAAATCCACCTATCCACGCTGCTGGAAAATCTCCGTCCGCCTCATCCACATCTATCCACTCCAATCTCACCAGCTTATTCATTGGGCAGGAAGATCACTCATAATCCACACATTCATCCTAAACAAACTTCTACACAGTCAGTCTATATATAAAACTCTATCTTTCTATTTATCTATCTATATGTCTATCTATAGCTAGACGCCTTAATCCCGTAAGGGGTGGCCACAAATAAATCGCCTACATGTCATTCCGTCCCCTGCCATTTCGCTTCCCTCTCCCATATACCTCTCCATTCCAGCCCATGTATAAAACTAGAGAGGCACTCAGTGGAGCGCATCTTTCCAACAAGGGCAACGTAATTTCCAAACCACTCTTCATAATGGGTTAGGTTTTCTCATCATTGATTAGGTTTTCTCAGAAAAGTGTTTTCCGGATCCAGAATCTGTAATAGGATCCGGATCCGTCCCAAAAGTTAATCGATTGTTCCCTGAGACGTAAACTATCTGCTCAGCAAATTTGGCCCAAATATCTCTTTTAGTTTTTGAGTAATCCTGCTAACAGACAGACAGACAAACAAACAAACAGGAAAAACATACTCTTCTTGTCGGAGAGAAAACAAGATTAACTCAGTCCACATACTTTATAGAAAATACTCATTCATTCTAATGCATATCCACTCATCGCATCCAAATCCATTTACAACATAGGAAATGCACTCTCCATCCACTCTTCATTACCTCAGAGTACTTCCCCTTCTCCTTAATGAGGGGGAAGCAATTATCAGCATTTAATGGCTCGTAATCCCGGAACAGACCACCTGATAGAGTAATAAGACTTGTTGATTAGATTGGGTTGGGTTAAGTTAGGTTTCTCTAGGATAGGCTTGGATAGAAGGAGGTTAGGTAGAGAAATTTATGATGTTTAGTTATGTTACCTTAGGATATGTTTAAGTTACATTAGGTTAAAGTTAGATTTGGCTTTGTGGTTAGGTTTCTTGAGGTTAACTTAGATAGGGATAATTGAGGGTTCGACTGATGTAGGTTAAGATGAGGTTAGGTTAGGAATACTTAGGCTGGATTAGGTTAGGTTAGAGGAAGCTTTATTGGATAGTTGAGTTAGGTAAGGCATCACTGAATTAGACCAAGAATAGGCTGGGTTAGATGAGGATAAGTCAGACTATGAGAGATAAGGTTAGGATAAGTTAGATTAGGATAAGGCAGATTAGGATAAGGTAGACTAGGATACGGTAGACTAGGATAAGGCAGATGATGATAAGGCAGATGTGGATAAGGCAGATGAGGATAAGGCAGATGAGGATAAGGTAGATGAGGATAAGGCAGATTAGGATAAGGTGGATTAGGATAAGGTAGACTAGGATAAGGTAGATTAGGATAAGTTTGATTAGGATAAGTTAAAATAAGAATGATGAGTTAAGGTTAGGTAAGGGTAGGACGAGATAGGATAGAGGCTAGATTTTGCAGGGCAGTGAAATGGAGGGGGACAAGGCGACATGGAGGCGATTAGTTTGTGGCCACCCCTTACGGGATGAAGGCGTCTGGCAATAGATAGATAGATAGATAGGTAGATAGATTTTTCAGGAGTTGATTAGATTCCGCCCAGGTATAACAGGGAGATAATTACTGAGATTACCTGGCCATCCACTCGCCATTAGTGGTATGGTAATGAAGGAGGGGGATAATGGGAGGTAGTAACCCCATTAGGAATAATTAATGAGGGGAGAAGGAATGGGGTGAGGCGAGAATGGGCTGGAATGGGAAGGGTAAAATGGGGTGAAAGAAAATGGGGTGTAACTAGAAAGTAGGATGGGATGAAAGAGGAATGGAATGACTCTTGAAAACTAAACAATAATGGGGTGGAATAGAATAGAGATTTGCTGCTGCTGCTACACCCAGTCTGTCTAATCGAGCAGACCCATCAATCGCAGCCAAGCAACCGCCCAGGACCATCCCGTGCCGTGAATCGATGTTCCCATGCGGTAGACAGCGCCTCGTTTTGGCGAAACGCTGGGATTAGTGTGGATGTTTGGTTCCTGGGTGGACGCCGCATTTGGCTCTCCACCCAGTTAACAACGGGCACCACGGTAGGCTCCACGTTACCCGTTATTCGGTTATATGGTTACCACCCAGCATTGTAAATGGCTTCCTGAGTTACAGGAAATAATTTAGCTTGTCACTCACTGTACAAGTAGATCCACCTGAAGTGAAAGAAGAGTAAATGAATAGTGACAGGAAGGATGGGAGATACAGGAAAAGAGGAGGACAGACACAGGAAAAGGTTTATAAACACGAAGGAATAAATAGGCAGCACTACATCGAGTGAGTGGATGATGAACGCCCCCACCAACTACCATTAAGACAGTTAAAGAAGACTGAGGTGAAACTAGAATGCGGTTTGGATGGAAACAGGAATAGGATGATATTAGACTTTGGTATAGAATGAAACAGGATGAGATGAAGCTATAATCTGGGTTAGAGTGAAACAGAACAGAGTGGGACTAGAAATGGGACTAGAATGAAACAAGGAGGTGGAAAGTGAAGGAACGGGGTGGAGCCAGAATGTGGAATGGAGATGAAAATTGCTTTGATGTGAGTAAAACAGGAAAAAGGGAAGGAGGAAGAAGAATTTTAATTAGCAGCAGTGATAGTCTTTTGAAAATGGATAGAGAATTGGATTAAATTAATATGGATAGAGGAAAAAGGTATATTGGGAGGAAACAGAAGACAGAATATGAGCAACTATACTGTACTTACTCAGACTTGGCCCAGAATTTCGTCCTTTTACAGCTTATTTCACGTAGCACAGCAGCAGAGAAAGACATTGCCACGGCGCTACATCTTCCCACAGCACTTATTCGTGACTAGGATAGTATTCAAGTGTTAATCTATTGTTACAACTCGACAGTCAATGCGGAAAGATTACAATTTTAGACCAAGATAGAGTGAAAAGAGTATAGATTGAGATTTACATTAAATTCTTACGCACTGATAAAATTCCAAGAGAATGTTAAAGAAACAGTTGCCCAGACTCTGTAGAGGAAAACGAAGGAAATGAAAATAACTTAGACGCCAACTGAACCGTAAGAGAAATATTAGCTATAAGATTCGTTCAAGAGATCTCAGTGTCTTGACAGGTTAGAGAGCGTAAAGGAACTATTGATCTAACATGTAAGA
>NC_137034.1:610000-625000 GCF_032717465.1 Coenobita brevimanus
TCTCTCTCTCTCTCTCTCTCTCTCTCTCTCTCTCTCTCTCTCTCTCTTTCTCTCTCTCTCGTGTCATTTACTGTCCCCTGTTTTTCTCTCATTTTCTATTTCTAACATTCCTCCCTCTCACCCACTCTCTCTCTCTCTCTCTCTCTCTCTCTCTCTCTCTCTCAGCCGCCTTATTTACAGAAATTTGTTTTGCGGGGGGGGGGGAACTTGCTGAGAATTCTTGGCGTCGTTGTGGTTCTCAAGAAGTGGAATTACGTGGAGGTGATGAGAGAGAGAGAGAGAGAGAGGTAAATATAATGTCGAGGGGAAGACAGATAGATTGAAATATACAGATAGATAGATAGATTTAGACAGAGGTAGAGAGAGGGGGGGGAGGGAGAACCAGAGAGAGTATTATTTGGTTACGTAGATACACAGACCACACAGGCGCTGCGGTCCTTGCTATCTGCCCTGGTCTTGATATTAATAGAGAGACTTTTCTATAATTGCTAAAGTTCAGGAATTACGGAAGTTTAAGAAGAGGGTAAGAAAGCAGAGGGGAAGAAGGAGAGGGGAGGGAGGGAGAGGAGGAGAGAAGGAGAGTGAGGAAGAGGAAGGAAAGAGAGAGGGAAAGATGGAGGGAAAGAGAGTAAAGTGAGAAAAAGAGGAATGGAATGGAGAGGGATAAAGAGGTGAATTTGTAGTAGGATAAGAAAGTAAAGAGGGAGAGAAGGAGGGAAAGGGAATGGGGAAAAGGAGGAAAAGAGAGAGGGAGAAATGGGAGGAAGAGACGAGGAGGAGGAGGACTGGGATGGAGGGAGTAGAAAAAGGAGGTGAACTGGTAACAGGATGAGAAAGCAAAGAGGAAGAGGGGAGGAGCGGGAGAGGAGGAGAGAAGGGGAATGGGGAAGAGGAAGGAATGAGAAAGGGAGAGGGAGAGAAGGAGGGAAAGGAAGAAAGAAGGAATGACACAGAGGGAGAAGGAAGAATAAATGAAGTGGGAAGGAGAGGGAGAAGAAATGGCGAGAAAATGGTGGTGAAAGAAGACTAAAAATGGAAAGAAGTCAATCAGGTGTGGTAATTGATGAAATATTTTGATGACAGGATGTGATACTGAAAGGTAGATGAAAGGGAGAGAGAGAGAGAGAGAGAGAGAGAGAGAGAGAGAGAGAGAGAGAATTTCCATGAACCGATTAAAAACAAAAGCAAAACCCAAAATAAAAACTACAGGGAGGATGTAAGGAAATATAAATCCAGAATAAAAGAAATGAGGATCTAGAACGAAAAAAAAAGAAGGAAACTAAGGTGGATTTACTCAGTGATAATTGACATTTACTTAATTATAATCAAAGTGGGGAATTGTACAAGACAGAGCTGATTGGGAAAAAATGGGAGAAAAGATGAAGAATGACAGGAAAGTGTGAAAGACAAATGTAGAAGAAAAATGTGAAGTTACTCGAGAGAATATTGAGGAGGAGGACAGAGATTGAGATGGTGAGGGATATTTAACACTTCCTTTATGAGCTACTAGGAAAAGGAACGTGAAAATCATAATAAAGACTAATAAAGAGTAAATAATGGGTCAAATATAAGTCTTGAAAGGAAGAGAAGGAAGGAGGGAGCTGAGGTTAAGATGGTAAGCAATATTTAGCATTTCCCTAATTATGTTAAAGCAAGGAGCCGTGAATGCAAGGGAGAGAGCGTGCTGAGAGTTGAGCTGGGAGTGTGAATGAGGGATGAGGGAGATGGATGAGGGGGAGGAAGAATTAGGAGCAGGATAAGGAAGAGAAATAGACTGGTAGATGAAGGGAAAGAGGAGACGGGAGGGGAAGCGAGAACGGAGGGAAGGAACAGGAGGGGAAAGAAGGGAGAGGGAAAATAGAGTTGATGGAAGAGTGAAAAACCGGAAAAGGAAAATCATAAGTAGAATGAGAGGAAAATTATGAGAAATGGAGATTGGGAGAGTAAGAAGCGAGGAAAATGGATGGATGTGCAAGAGGGGAGGGGGGAGACTGGAGAGGGAAGGAGGGAAAGTGGAAATGGAGGAAATGGTGGACAGTGAGAAATGGGGAGGAAAGAGAAGAGAGGAAAGAGAGGGACACTGGAGGTAATGAAGAACGAGAAGAGGGAAGAAAGGAAAAGTGAGAGGGAAAAAAGATGATTTAAAAGGGGAGAAAAAAGCGGAGGGGAAAGGAGGAGATGAGAGAGAAAATTTGATGAAAGAGGTGACTGAAAGAGACGAGGCAGAAGAAGATGTGAGAGTCGGAGAGAGAGAGAGAGATTTACAGAATATAGGAGCTAGTGGGAAGTGAGGGAAGAGGAGGGGAGAGGAATGAAGGGAGAGAATGGAGGGAAAAAGATAGATGTTTCCTCCCTCCCTTCCCCTTACTATCCTCTCTGCTCCCTTCTCTCTGTCTCCTCCCCTCCCCTCTTCCCTTTCTCCTCCCTTCCCTCCTTCTCAGTCGTCTCTCTCCCCCTCCTTCAAAGTCACCTCCCTTCCCCCCTTCTGTCTCATTCCTTCCCTCCTTCTGTGTCTTCTCCCTTCCCTCCTGTGTCTCACCCCTTCCTTCCTTCTCCCAGTCGTCTTCTCTCTCTCTCTCCTTCAGCCTCCCTCCTTCCTACTCCCTCCAGTCTCCATCCTCTCTCTCTTCTTCTCTCCGTTCCATTGTACTCTCATTTGTTTCCTGCTCCGTACTCCATCCTTCCTTCCGTCTTTCCATCTTCCCCTACCCTCTTTTTCAATCTCCTGCCTTCTTCCTTCCTTTTCTCCCTCCCTCCTTCCCTCTCTCCAGTTTCCTACCTCCCTCCTTCCTTCTCTCCCTCCCTCACCTACCCTTCTTAATCTCATCCCCTTCTCCATTCTCTCCATCCCTCACCTTCCCTTTTCAATGTCCTACCCTCATCTTTCCTTCCTCGATTCCTCCCTTCACCCCACCATCCCTCCCTTCACCCCATCACCCCTCCCCTCACCCCACCATCCCTCCCCTCACCCCACCATCCTTCCCCTCACCCCACCATCCCTTCCCTCTCACCACCATCCCTCTCCTGTCCTCTCCTTTCCTCCCGTACCTTTCCATTGCCTCTCTCTCTGCTTCTGTCACCTACTATCCTCCATCCCTCCCTCCTTCTCTCCCACCTTCCTTCTCTTCCTCCCTCCTTCTCTCCCTCCTTCTCTCCCTCCCTCCCCAGCGGTAACCAATGCGTGAGGGCGCCGTATATCCCGGCAGACGGCCCTCATGTTGCGCTCTTGAATGTTAGTCCAAATGGTGACCGTAATTTTCCTTCTCGTCGCCTCTCCCTCCCCTCCTCCACCCCCCCTCTCTCTCTCTCTTCCCTCCACCCCCTCCTTCTCTCTCCCTTACTCTCTCCTCCCCCCCCTTATGTCTCTCCTCCTTCCCGATCCTCTCTCTCGTCTCTCCTCCCTCTCCCCCCATCACCTATTCTCGTCACCCTTACCCCCATCCTCTCTCTTTCTCCCTCTTTCCTTTTTACTCACCCAACTCTTATTTTTTTCTTTCTCCCCCCCCCTCTCTCTCTCTCTCTCTCTCTCTCTCTCTCTCTCTCGCTTTATTATAACTCAGTGTAATAATTATCGTGTGTCTGGGCGTGAGTGTGGGAAGAGGAGGGAAGGAGGAGGGAGGAAAGGAGGCAAGGAGGAGGAGGGAAAGAGGAGGGAAGGAGGGAATGGAGGTGTGAGGAGAAACAGATAATTATATTCTCCAGGAAGAAGGATTTTTGCAGATGAGACGCACACACACACACACACACACACACACACACACACACACACACACACACACACACACACACACAATCCATACCTTCTTTTGTATAAGCTATTTTAACGTTTTTAATATGATGCCGTCTATCTATCTGTCCTTCTATCTATCATCCACTCTTTTCATTTCCCCTTGAGGAGCGTAAGGGCCCGGGGCTAGGCTATTTAATCCCAGCAGTGAGGCGAGAAGGAACCAGTCACACTTTCCTGAGTAGCATTATATGGACAGCAAACCACAACCAACCCTTGGATATAAACCCTTATGATCACATCTGGTTAGAAGTGTTTATTTTCCTTCATTCATCCCCATTTCTCTCTCCCCATCCCCATGTCTCCCCATCCCCATTTCTCTCCCCTATCCCCATTCCTCTCCCCGTCCCCATTTCTCTCCCTATCCCCATTTCTCTCCCCATCCCCATTTCTCCCGATCCCCATTTTTCTTCCCCATCCCCATTTCTTTCCGTTCATTTTTGCTCTCTCTCTCTCTCTCTCTCTCTCTCTCCATTTCCCTCCTATCTCCGTTCACATCCTCCATTTCAGTCTACTCTCTCTATCTACCCCTTCATTCTCCTCCTCCCTTCGCCCCTTCTACTATCTCCTTCTCTCCCTATTTGTCTCTTCCTCTCCTTTAATCTTCCTTTCTCATTCCCTCCATCCCTCCCTCTTCTCCCTTTCCATCTCAGTTTTGCTCCCTTCACCTCTACCTTCCCTTCCCCCCCACCTCTCTCCCATCAACCCCCTCCCTCCCTCTCTCCACCACTCCCTCCCCTCCTTGATTCTCTCTTTTCCTTCCTTTCCATTCCTTTTTTTCTTTTTTACTCTTTCGCTTAATCCCCCTACTTTTATATCCGTCCCTTCTGTCTTTCTCGTCCTTCCCTTTCCTCCATCACTACTGTCATCTCCTCCCCCTCCTCCTCCTCCTTTGAACCCTCCCTTCTCCCTTTTCTCCATTCGACCTTTCCCCCCCTCTTCCCCCTTCCTTCCTCTTTATTTCTCCCTTCTTCCATTCCAGTTTTCATCCCTCTTCCTTCACACATACCTTTCACTCCTTCATCCAGCCTGCTTCTGTCTTCTTCACAGTTATCCTTCTCTCTCTCCCTTCACATACACCTACCCCTCCTCCTTCCTCTCCCTCCCTCCTCCTTCCCCTCCCTCCCCTATTATCTCTCTCTCTCTCTTGCTCCTTTATCTCCCTGTCCCTCTCCCTCCCCAACCCCCTTCCATCAGCCGCCCCCTCACCTCACCGTCTCATCAATCCCGGAGTTCACACGTTGAATACCCAGGCTGTCGGGGGAGCTATCAGCCTAGGAGAAAAGCCTAACCAGGGGAGAGGGATGGGCGTGGGGGGATGGGGGGGCGTACAGAGACCCCTCACGCCCATGCCCGCCCATGAATAGACCTCAACCGACCCATCTCCGCCCCCCGCTGCCACCCATTAGCACACCCATCCCCCCCACTCAAACTCCCTCCCCACCCCTCCTCCCCCTTCCCTCTCCCCACCCACCCCTACCTTGACTGATGGCCGATACTGCTGTCACTTCAGGCCTGTGTGTGTGTGTGTGTGTGTGTGTGTGTGTGTGTGTGTGTTCCAAGTGCGTTAGCTGGTATATTTTGTAGTAGTAGTAGTTGTAGTATTGTAGTTATGTATAGATTTTGTACAAGTATGTGTGTGCGTGCGTGCGTGTATCCAGATGTCCAAATGATTGACAAACACAGGTACAAAACATTTAACAATCTGTATTTACGTTTTTAAGCATCTTACTATCCCTCTTTCCCCCATAGAGTTTATACACGTTTATAATGCTGACAGCTTTTTAGTACAGAGACGATGCCAATCTACGCGTTCTGTTTCTGTGATTTTCTTCTATAATTGCCCAGTAGTTTACGAAATTGATATGGGAGTATAAGTTGTTGGATTAGCTCTTTTGATCGTCGGGATTTCTCTTAGATGGATTAAATCGTCTTGTCTTTGTTTTAATATAAGGAGTGTAGGCATATATGATGGTTAAAGATTTGCTTGGGATTTTCACCCTCTTCGAATTTATTTGTTAGTGTCTTAAGTGTCGTTCCTTAGTCTTCCTTGCCTCTCGTCTTCCTTGCCTCTCGTCTTCCTTGCCTCTCGTCTTCCTTGCCTCTCGTCTTCCTTGCCTCTCTCCTTCCTTGCCTCTCTCCTTCCTTACCCCTCTTCTTCCTTGTCTCTTTTTGCATGCCCCTGCTTTCTTCCCTCTTTTCTTCCTTCCTGTGCTGTTCCCTGCTGTTTCTAGTTTCTCTCACTATTCTTTATTCTTCTTTTTCTGTCCTCCCCGTCTCTCTTTTCTGTTTCTCCGTTTTCCTCAAACTCCTTTCCCTGATTACCAAACCTCCACCACTCCTCGTTCTCTCCTTGCAAGAACATTAACAAAACATAAATAAATATATAAATAAATATATAAAAGAACAGGTAAATAGCCACGTTGCAAAACCCACCCTGTTTGCAATTGCCAAAATAAAATAATTGCCTGGGTTTGCAAAGAGGGTTTAGATGTAGTTCGTTTAGTTTCATCCACCAAAGATCCGTTTTTTTTTTTGGTTGAGTTGATGGCCAGGTGTAGTCAGAGCTGAGTATAAAATTGACTAGTAACCAAGGAGACTCAGCTCATACGCAAGGCTCAGGGGTAATCATGCAACCACAACTTTTAACATTGAAGCTGTGAGAGTGGCCCAGTGTTGGCAGATGCATGTAAACAGACTATAGTGCCTCGTTGGATTATGGTGACTTTTTCCTAATTTCCTCTCTCTTGAAAAAACAAAAAATGCTGCTCCAAAAATCACATTCCTTGTAAAAAAAATAAATGGTAACGAGAATCACCATGACGTTTTTATATGACTTAGATATCAACCCTTTTTCTGCTCATTTGGTGTCCTTGTATAGTAAGATTTAAATATTTTTTTACTAGTAACCAAGGAGACTTATTTCAACCTCATAGTTTTTCTAACCTGGCGAAGACCTCATACCTCTTTTAGTTCAGGTGCAGTCACAGTGGAGGGCTAATTTGACTTGTAACCAAGGAGACTCATTCTTGCCTCATAACTCGTCAGATTTCATGCACCCACAGATTAATATATGGGTTGTGTGAGTGGTCATTTTCCATCGTCCCATTAGGTGAAAAAAAAATCTATTAAAAAAATGATTATATGCAAGGCTTGGTTGATGTCCTTCCTTCACCTAAAAAAAAAGCAATATATTAAATGCACGTAAGGCTTCAAAAATCTCTCACTTGCAATAATAATAATAATAATAATGGTAATTATAGTAATAATGATAATAATAATAATAGTAGTAGTAATAATAATAATAGTAATAATAATAAATAATAATAATAATAATAATAATAATAATAATAATAATCTTCATGGATCATAAAGAGAAGCTTGGTTGATGTTCCACTTGGCATCACAATTGCGACTGACCCATTTTCTACTCCCCTTGAGAGAGAGAGAGAGAGAGAGAGAGAGAGAGAGAGAGAGAGAGAGAAACCTAGCATCCAACAGATAGGTAAATTTTTCGGTGATGGGATGGCTGGTGTTCGTCTTCAGGTCTTCGTAGCGCCTCCCTCACCCCTCCCTCACCCTTTCCTCGCCCCTTCCTCGCCCCTCCCTCACCCCTCGGTCACCCCTCCCTCACCCTTTCCTCACCCCTCCCTCACCCTTTTGCAACAACAGAAAAATGAGATGGAAAACAGAAAATAATGTAGGGCTGAGTAGAAATGTACCCATAAAAAGGATAATGTCACTTGTAATTGTCAGTAATGGCATGGTTGATCTCTTCTTTCATTGTTGCACCTCCGCCACCCTCTCACCCTCTCCTCCTTTGCAACATCAGAAAATTGAGAAGGAGAAAGGAAGATTGCAATGCTGGTATGCAAAAAATTTAAGAACCAGTAGCATAATAACGTTGTAATTGTCACTAATGGCTTCGTTGGTCTCGCTCTTAGCTCGTTGTCGCGCCTCCGCCACCCTCTCCCTCTCCCCTTTGCAACAGCAGAAAAAATGCCGTGTTGCAGAAAAAACCCTCCCCTCTCAGACTACGGGGTATCAACGCGCGGTCAATTGCCAGTGTAATGGTTTGTTGCAGAGAGGGGGAGGTGGGCTGGGTTGGTTTAGTCCTTTTGTTGCTGGCGCGTTGCAAAAAAGGGGAGCTTTGCAAATTGTTTTGGCAACGAGACTGTGCGCTTTTTGCAGGAGTGTTAAGTGAGGACAAATTGGCTTAGGGCACTGGCGGTGGCTGGCCCGGGAGGGTGAGGGGAGGGGAGAATAGAGGGGTGAAGGGAGAGGAAAGAGGGAAGGAGGAATGAGAGGGATTAGAGATTGTTGGAAGGAAGAGAGGTGGGAGGGAGAGAGGGAAGGAAGAAAATGGAGGGTAGAGAAGGAAGGGAGAGGAAAGAGAGAAGGAAAAATGAGAGGAATTAGAGAATGTTTGTAAAGGTGAGGAGAGGGAGAGAATGGAGAGGTGAAAGGAGAGGAAAGAGGGAAGGGAGAGAATGGAGGGGAGAGAGGGAAGGGAGAGGAAAGAGGGAAGGAGAAATGAGAGGGATTAGAGTTTGTTGGTAAAAGGTAAGGGGAGGGAAAGAATAGAGGGGAGAGAGTGAGTGAATGGAGAAAAGACAAGGAGAGGGAAGGGAGAGGAAATAGAGGAAAGAGGGAAGGAGAAATGAGAGGGATTAAAGACTACTAGAAGGAGGAGATGAAAGAGGGTGAGGGAGAGGTGAGAATGGAGAGGAAAGAGAGAGAGGGAAGGGAGAGGGAAGGGAGGAAAGAGGAGAAATGAGAGGGATTAGAGAGTGTTGGAAAAAGGAGATGACAGGTGAGGGGAGGGAGAAAATGGAAAGGGGAAGAGAGAGAGAGGGAAGGGAGAGAAGGATGAGGAAAGAGGGAAGGAGAAATGAGAGGGATTAGAGACTTGGAAGGAAAAGAGGAGGGAAGGTAAGGAGAGAGAATGTGGACTTGGAGGAAAGAGGAGTTAAAGGAGGGAGAGGAAAGGAGATACGAGATAAGGATGGAGGAAAGGAGAGGAGGAGGTTTAAATAGAGACTAGGGAGGAAAGGAGGATTAGGATGGAAGGGAAAGAGTATAAGGTATAAGGAGAGAAGAATAGAAGTGTAAAAGGGAGGGAGGGGTAATGGAAGGGAGAGAATGGAGGGGAAAAGGGAGAAGAAGAGTAAACAGGAAAGGAGAGATAAGGGGGATTTGAGGGAGTGTTGGAAGGAAAGGAATGAGGAAAAGGAGAAATAAATATGAATTAAAATGGAGGAGGAGGGGCGAGGCGAGGGAGAGAATGGAGGAAGAATGGGGAAGGGAGAGAGAGAGAGAGAGAGTCGGTCTGATTAATACCGTGGGTGATCAGGTGAGGGTGAGGTAGGGTGAGGAGGATGAAGAGGATAATTGATTGATAAATGAAGGTAGAGGAGATGGAGGTAGGGATGGAGGTATGGAGGAAAGGATGGAGGTAGTGAGGTGAAGATGGAGGTAAGGATGGAGGTATGGAGGAAAGGATGGAGGTAGTGAGGTGAAGATGAAGGTAAGGATGGAGGTATGGAAGAAATGATGGAGGTAGTGAGGTGAAGATGGATATAGATATAGAGATAAGGAGGAAAGGATGGAGGTAGGGGTGAAGGTATGAACGGAAATTGGGAGGTGAGGATGGAGGTTTGGAGTGAGATCTAGCTGAGGATGGAGGTGGGATGGGTATAAGGATGGAACAATTGATGCAAGGATGGATATGGTGATGGAAGGTAGGATGGAGGTGATGAGAGAGGTAGAGAGGGAGTTGTAGAGGATAGCATGGAGGTGGGGATGGAGGTAAGTAGGGACAAGAATTTGTGTGTAGGGATGTAGATAAGGATGGACGCGTGTAGGTATGGATAGGAGGAGGGATCGAGACAGCCTGTATGTAGGGATGAGGATAGGGATGGAGGCTTGTATGTAAGGATGGAGGTAGGGATGAAGGTATACTGATAAAACTAGCGTGTATGTAAGGATGAAATGAAGGTTGGAGGTTTGGAATAAGGATAGGGGTGGATGAGGATAGACGTATATTTATTATATGGATGAAGGTAAGGATAGAAGAGATGAAGTGGAGTAATAAGTAACTGATGGAGTCTGGTTGTAATTCTGCTGTGTTTGTCTGTTTATCATCTCCTATAAATTATTCTGCTACTCTGTTTGCCTACTTCCATCCCTTCTCTTTTTTCCTTTCTCTTCTCCTCTCCTCCTCTCCTCTCTCTTCTCCTCTCCTTTCCTTTCCTTTCCTCTCCTCTTGACTCCTTCCCTCTCAACTCACATCCACGTTTCTCGTTCTCCTCTCCTTTCTTCTCTTCTTTGCAGTTCATATTGACTCCTTTCCTCTCTCCCCTCACCCACTTCTCTCGTCCCCTCTTCTTTTCTCTCCTCCCCTTGCATTTCATCTTCACTTCTTCTCTCCTCACTCATTCCATCCCCCTTCCCATATTCTCTCTCCTCTTCTCACCTCTCCTTGTGACTATTTCCTCTCTTCTCTCACGCATCCCTACTCTCTTTTCTCACTATATCATTTCTTTGACGCATTCTTCCTTTCTCTTCCCATCCATTCCTCTTCACTTATCCCCCCCTTTTTCTTCTCGTCTCTCCTCTTTTTTCTACTCCCTTTCCTTTCTTCTTTCCTCTTCTCCCCTCTCCCTTCCTCCTCTTTATCCTCTCCCACCTTCCTTTCGTACCTTCTCAGTTCATTCTTCATTCCTTGCCTTTCATTCCCATCTTCCCTTGTTCTATCCTCTTCTCTTTCCCCTTCCCTCCCCACTCTCCTTTCTTCCCTCTTATGTCCACTCCTATTTTCCCTCTTCCCTCTTCTCCCACCACTTCTTTTTCCTCTCCTCTCCCCTCCTCCTCTCCCTCTGATCCTCTCTTTTCCTCTTCCCTTAGTTCCTCTCCCTCTGATCCTCTTTCCCTTTTCCCTCCGTTCTTCTCCCTTTCCCCATCTCTGCTCTTTCTATTCTCCCCTCCCCTCCTCTCCCCTCCCCTTCCAACCACCAGTTTACCAACCAGCAAAAAATCTACAGAATGGCAGAGGGGAGGAGGGTGTGTGTATGTGTGTGCGTATGTGTGTGTGTTTGTGTGTGGGCGCGTGGCTGTGTATTCAATGTTGCAAAGTGATTGAGCGTATGGGGCTTAATAGCCTTGCAACCAACGGCGTGATTAAGTGATTGAGGCGGATGACACGTGTGGCCGAGGGGAGGGGACGCCAGAAGGGGAGTGATGTTGCAAATTGACGGATCAAATGTTGCAAAGGCGAGAGGGATCAAGGGAGGGGTGAGGGGAGACGTGTTTTTGTGTGTGTGTGCAACAGAGGTTTCGGATTTAATTGGATTGTTTTTTTATATACTTTTTCTGATTTTTTTTCTGGCATTAGGGGTTAAAAGAGGGTTATTCTGATGCCTATTTTTTTCTGGTAATTTCCTCTTTCCTCCTTTTTTTTTCGTATATATATATATTTTTTTTTTGGTAATCTCTGAGGGGAGGAGGTAGGTAGGGTGCGAGTTGAGGGTGAGTGAAGATATATTCGTGTGGGAGGGCGGTTTAGAGTTTTGTGTGTGTGTGTGTGTGTGTGTGTGTGTGTGTGTGTGTGTGTGTGTGTGTTATTTTATACTGATGGGAGAAGGAGACAAAGGGTTATATTCTGAGTGGTAATCCCTCAACACCCTTTCCATAGCGACTTATGCTGCATATTTCACCTCAGTATCCTCCCAAATACTATACATGCAAACTACGTGATATTAAAGCCCTTGATAATAACATACAAGAAAATGCAAAGGAGTTAAAGACAAAATAAATCGCACAGTGGGAGGTGCTTGGAAAAATCTTATGCTTAGAATACACCCAAGGACTGAAAATAAGCAGAGGGATACAGAGGAGAATGGTATATGAGGGAAGACTGCGTGGAGTGGTAGGAGGGAGTGATAGAAGGGTAACTGAGAAATATTTTAAGCTTGGTGTGTTTTTTGGTGCTGGTGATGTTTGATGGTGTTTGTGATGATGAGGGGGGAGGGAGACACACACACACACACACACACACACACACACACACACACACACACACACACACACACACACACACCTCCCATCTATCCCTTAACCACATCGGACACAATCTAATCCATCCCATTAAATTTCCACAGCAACTCAGATTTCCACACTTGTCAACATCTCAGACGACGATCACAATATTACCAAGAAAAGCCATATATAAGAATAAGGAATACTTCTTATGCTGGTAATATGCTATGAATATTAATTTACTAAGTTACCCCCATCCACCCCAGCTTTAAATATTGTGTTTTCGCTCTATCTGATGTAGGGATGGTGATAATGTTTCCCGCACGGCATTATGAGATCAAAGTGAGGATGGAAGACGTGTGTAATGAGAATTGACGCCGGGATGAGATGGTAATGAAGAGAGGGGAAATGATTATATTTTTTAGCGTATTCATTTTTTGTTGCGTCTACCCTTACTTTCACTTCTTTGAGGTTCCATTATTATTATTATTATTATTTTTATTATTATTATTATTATTATTATAAATTTCACTTCACTACACTTTTCAGTCGCTGTTACACCAGGGTATCTCAAACTCGTATTATCACTTTTTTTTTTTTTTACCTCACTTCCTATCAACATTTCTCTCTCTCTCTCTCTCTCTCTCTCTCCCCCTTTTGCCTTCTAATCGGGTCTCTTCCAGTTCCCTCTCGCATCTCTCTCTATTCCAACTCCTCTCTTCCCATTTCTTCTTTCCTCCTCCTCCTCCTCCTCCTCCTTCTCCTTCTTCTTCTTAATTGTCTTTTCCCTCATTCTTCTCCAATTTCTTTTTTCCATCTTTCTCTTGTTTTCCTTTCACTCTTTCCCTCCAAGTCACATTCCCTCCACCAATCACTCCACCATCTCTCCAATAAGCCACACTTCAAAGCCAGCACAACTCCACCACCAAGCCAGTCATTTAAGCAAACACAAGCCAGCCGCCACTCCACCAAGCCACCACCACCCTTCCACCAAGCCACCACCACCCTTCCACCAAGCCACCACTACCCTTCCACCAAGCCACCACCATCCTTCCACCAAGCCACCACCACCCTTCCACCAAGCCACCACCACCCTTCCACCAAGCCACCACCACCCTTCCACCAAGCCACCACCATCCTTCCACCAAGCCACCACCACCCTTCCACCAAGCCACCGCCACCCTTCCACCAAGCCACCACCACCCTTCCACCAAGCCACCACCACCCTTCCACCAAGCCACCACCACCCTTCCACCAAGCCACCACTCTTCCACCAAGCCACCACCGTTCTACGAAGCCACCACTCTTCCCACCAAGCCACCACCACTCCACCAAGCCACCAATCCAAGCCACCCCACCATCCTCACCAAGTCACTAGTACTAAATCCCAAACACTCCACCAGATATATACCCAGGCACATCACTCCACATCACCACTACTTCACCAAGCCACCAGCACTCCACTACCCATCGATCAAGCCACTCCACCAAGCCACCACTGCTCCACCAAGCCACCCCAATCCAAGCGATCATAACTCCATCACTCTAAACCACTCCGCCACCCTTCCACCGTGTTACTAGTACTCCTCCACCACTCCATCACTACTCCGTTAAGTCACTATCATCATCATCATCACTCCATCACTTCTCCACTAAGCCACCAACACTCCATCACTACTCCACCTAGCTACTAGCACTCCATCAAGCCACTCCACCAAGCCACTTCATCACTTCTTCACCAAACAACTCCATCAATACTTCAAGCCATTTCACAACCAAGACACTAATTCACCAACCCGCTACACCAACACTCCACCAAGCCAGTCCACCAAGCCAGTCCACCAAGCCACTCCGTCAAGCCACTCCGTCAAGCCACTCCACCTAAGCCACTCCAACACCAAGCCAGTCCGGGAGCGTGGGCGGGGTGAGCCACTTTGCTTGTAACCCTAAGGAAAATCGGACGAGCCTAGCCTCAGTTAATTCCCCTCTATGCTCTCCCTTCCCTCTCTCCCCCCTCTCCTCTCTTCCTCCTCCTTCCTTCCCTCTCTCACTCTTTTCTTCTCTTTCCTCCTTCCTCCTCCATCCTTCCGTCTTTCCTCCATCCTCCATATCTCTTCCTTCATTCATGTTTTTACTTCCTCGTCTTGCTGCCTTCACCCATCTCTCCATTCTCCTTCCATCACTCTTCCCTCCCTCTTTCCTTCTTCCTCCATCTCTGCACGCTCCTTCCTTCTTTCCCTCGTCGCTCCTCCTTCCTCCATCTCTCCACGCTCCTTCCTCCATCTCTCCACGTTCCTTCCTCCATCTCTCCACGCTCCTTCCTTCTCTCCTTATTTCCTCCTTCCCCTTCCACCTCTCCACGCCCCTTCCTTCACTTCCTCCTCAGTTTGCCATCCTCCTTCCTTAGTCTCTCTCCTTCCCTCTCCATCTCTCACTTTAGCGTCATTTCTCCTTCCTCCTCCGTCTCTCCTCGGTACTTCCTACTCTCTGTTTCTTCTTCCACCTCTTACTTCCTCATCTTCTCTCTATCTTCCTCCACCACTCCACTCTCCTTCACCCCCCTCCATCTTTCCCTTCCCCATATTTCTTATTTTCCTTCATCTTCCTCTCTTCTCTTCCTTCCTTCTCTGTTGGCTTCCTTCCTTCCTCCTCTTCCCTTCCTTCTTCCTCTTCTCTTCCTTCTTCCTCTCCTCTTCCTTCTTCCTCTTCTCTTCCTTCTCCCTCTTCTCTTCCTTCTCCCTCTTTCTCTTCCTTTCTTCTCCCTCTTCTCTTCCTTCTCCCTCTTTCTCTTCCTTTCTTCTCCCTCTTCTCTTCCATCCTTTTCCCTCTTCTCTTCCTTCCTTCTCCTTCATGTTCTCCTTCCTTCTCCATCTTCCTTCCCTCCTTCTTCCTCTCCCTTCCTTCCTTCTCCCTCTTCCCTTCCTTCCTTCTCCCTCTTCTCTTCCTTCCTTCTTCTTGTCTTCCTTCCTTCTCCCTCTTCTCTTCCTTCCTTCTTCTTGTCCTCCTTCCTTCTCCCTCTTCTCTTCCATCCTTCTTCCTCTTCTCTTCTTCTTCCTCTTCTCTTCCATCCTTCTTCCTCTTCTCTTCCTTCTCCCTCTTCTCTTCCATCCATCTCCCTCTCCTTATCCTTCCTTCTTCTTGCCCTCATTCCTTCTCCCTCTTCTCATCTTCTTCCT
>NC_137034.1:627500-685000 GCF_032717465.1 Coenobita brevimanus
AAAGAATAGAGAGAAAGTGAGAAAGACTGTGAGAAAGATGAAGAAACGCAGATAATAAAGTGTGCTGAGAGAGAGAGAGAGAGAGAGAGAGAGAGAGAGAACGGAGGCGATGGGGAACTAAGGACAGAATAACCAAAAGGCGAGACAAAAGAAGCCAGAAGTTTTTTTAATATTAAGTACCGTAATTACATGAATTTTCACTACAAAACTTACAGACAAACCCAGACGAATACAAACACACATAAGAAGCAGCTGAAGAACAAACAGATAACGCAGAATAACACTTTTAGAACACACAAGAACACAGCATAACACTCTCACAAATACTAGAGGATAACTGACCTTAGGAGAAAAAGCGACACACACACACACACACACACACACACACACACACACACACACACACACACACACACACACACACACACACACACACACACACACACACACACACACACACACACACACACACAGGGAATACCTACACGTGTCTGTAAGTTAAATATATCTCGACCTGTCTAACCAGGCGGCAAAACAACATTAATGGTAGGAATTTGTAAAACGGGCCAGCGGTGAGAGGTGAGAGAGAGAGAGAGAGAGAGAGAGAGAGAGAGAGAGAGAGAGAGAGAGAGAGAGAGAGAGAGAGGGGCGGGGAGAGGAGATGAAGAAGGGAGTATGAGAGAGGGTGGGATGGGGTGGAAGGAGGCGAGGGGAGCTGGAAGACGTTGTGTGTGTGTGTGTGTGTGTCGGACCGGGGGGGGGGAGGGAGCGAGGGGAAGGGTGAGAGGGGAGAGAAAGAGGGAGGGTGATGGAGGAGGAGCTGGAGGAGGGGAGGGGAGGGGTGAGTAGAAGTTGAGAAAGGAGGGTTAGACGGAGACGAACTTGAAATTTTGAAAGATGGCTCTGTGTTCCCTTGACCTTTGACCTTACATAACCTGACCTAAGACATCCGTAGGGGTCATGCACACCTCCTACGTCGTCTTGACCCCTGTGCATCGAGGGTGTAGGTTAATTTACAGCCGCGAAGTTAAAAAAGCGGTATTTGGCAGCCCGTGGGACAGACCCGGGATCAATATTCATGTGTTAGGAGACTCGTGTGACGGATGCGCGACAACTTACCCCAGCCACACCTCTCACATATCCCTATCCTCCCATCCCAGCTCCCTAGCCCTATCCAGACCATCAAATCTGTCCCCCATAGGCCCGTTCCTAGTCCAGTTAGGTCAGGAACTGGTCTGGGTCTTGGAAAAATGGAAGGTCTGGATGTCCTAAAAGGGTCTGGGCGGCAACTATCACTCATCTGCCTGTTTTCGAATTTTGGAGTTACATGAGTGAAGATAGAGGAAGGAGGAAGCGGCGTATACACACACATCCCCGCCTGCTAATGTATGGGGCTGAGTGGATGGGGAAGAGAGGCTGTGCTGTGTCATGGGTGGCCTCGGAGCGCCATTTCATTAGCGATTTATTTTGCATAGTATACCCTAACATTCATTCTTTTGTTACTTATATCTTTTGTTTGTCACTCCTTTTTAATATCGACTTAGTTTTTATCAGTGACTTACAATATGCTTTTAAGGAGAAATAGGCAAAATAAATCGCTTAGGAGAACTTACTAGGGAATCTCCAAAGCCTCGTTATCTCCTTCCTCTCCCTGGATGGAGAGATGGGAGGAGTACCTTGGAGGGAGAATGGAGGAAAGACGAAGAGGGATGGAGGAAAAGAAATTAAGTGCTTCTTCTCTTCTCTCCCTGGATAGAGATGGGAGGGAAGGATGGAGGAAAGGAGAGGTTTAGAATGGAGGAAAGGAAGAAAGTGTTTCCTCCCTTCTCTCCCTGACAGAATGATGGGACAGGAAACTTGGTAGGGAAGGATGGAGGAGGGAAGGGGTTAGAAGGATGGAGAAAGAGGAGGAAGGTACTGCCTGTCTCACCTTAAATGGAAATGAGAAGGAAGGGAGGAGTAAGAGGGATGGGGGAAAAACAGGAAATTGCTGGCTTCCTCCTCTTCATGGATAGAGATGGGAGAGAAGGATAGGGAGGGAAGGAGTAAGAGGGATGGGGGAAAAACAGGAAATTGCTGGCTTCCTCCTCTTCATGGATAGAGATGGGAGAGAAGGATAGGGAGGGAAGGAGTAAGAGGGATGGAGGAAGAGATGGAGGAAAAGGAGAAAGAGGGGTGGAGGAAAAGGAGTAAGAGGGATGGAGGAAAAGGAGAAAGAGGGATGGAGGAAAAGGAGTAAGAGGGATGGAGGAAAAGGAGTAAGAGGGATGGAGGAAAAGGAGTAAGAGGGATGGAGGAAAAGGAGTAAGAGGGATGGAGGAAAAGGAGTAAGAGGGATGGAGGGAAAGGAGTAGGAGGGATGGAGGGAAAAGAGTAGGAGGGATGGAGGAAAAAGAGTAAGAGGGATGGAGGAAAAGGAGTAGGAGGGATGGAGAAAAATGGGTAGGAGGGATGGAGGGAAAGGAGTAGGAGGGATGGAGGGAAAAGAGTAGGAGGGATGGAGGAAAATGAGTAACAAGGATGGAGGAAAGAGTAGGAGGGATGAAGGAAGGGGCAGGAGGGATGGAGGAAAGAGCAGGAGGGATGGAGGAAAGAGTAGGAGGGATGGAGGAGAGGAGTAAAGTGGCCGCGTGTGTTTTTCTCTCCCTGTGTATAAAAGTTTTAATTTGATAATCCCTTGAGATGGTCGCGTACATTTCGCTGCGTCCCTCGAGCCTCTGGTAAGTGTTTTAATTGCTTCCCTAATCTGCGGGGCTTGGCTTGTCCTTTCTGTCCTTGTTTTTCCACCGCCAAGGCCGCAGAAGCCTAGAAATAAAGCACACACACACACACACACACACACACACACCTAAAAACTAAGCCCCACAACTGTACAGATCTTTTCCTGGTTCTCCTTTGCCCTGCTTTACTGAGAAATTATTGTTCGTTTCCCTAAATTGCCACAAACGGCTTGTCCTTTCTCTTGGTCTTTATTTACACACACACACACACACACACACACACACACACACACACACACACACACACACACACACACACACAAGAAAAAACTAAGAATTTCACTTTTTCCACATCATACATATCTCTTTTAGCCAGTATTGCTCAGTATGTTTCTCTAAGTGCATCATACTACAGCGCAGACTTCTAAGAAAAGAGCAAGACTCTATTTATTAAGATCTTGCTTTTGTCAGTATGGTGGTATGATCGATTGCATTTTAGTGAGGGTACTTCTTGTTAATATATATACCAAGAAAAGATAAAGATATAGCAAGATCCTTTAATTCCTTTGCAAAGATATAGCAAGATCCTTTAATTCCTTTGCAAAGATATAGCAAGATCCTTTAATTCCTTTGCAAAGATATAGCAAGATCCTTTAATTCCTTTGCCTGTCGTTATTCGCCATGTTCGTATGTAACTATAATGGTACTATCTTCTACTATGCACAATCCCCCCTCCCCCTCCCCCCAAAAAATGCACATGATACGAAAAACAGACACAAGTATTTCTCTCGTAACCTCCTTTTCCTCTCGCTGCTCAATATTTTCGTGTGTGTGTGTGTGTGTGTGTGTGTGTGTGTGTGTGTGTGTGTGTGTGTGTGTGTGTTTTAGTGCCCTATTTTAAACTGGCATATTTCAGAAGTCTAATTTTTGAGGCAGGGGTGTAAGTGGCGGCCTCACACTTATAATTAAACCAGCTCCCACCTCAGCCAAGCACCGCTACACCGTTCTCTAAAGTGCTCTTACTTACAATGCCCAGACTCATCCCAGCGTCTTGGAATCTGAAGAGACATTAGGCCAAGTGGGTAGCATCACACACACACACACACACACACACACACACACACACACACACACACACACACACACACACACACACACACACACACACACTGGACCCTCTTTAAAGACACATAACTCACTCTAAATCATTCGCTTACACACACACACACACACACACACACACACACACACACACACACCAGACCTCAACCCCTCGTGCTGTGAGGTAGGGCCTTGAGAGCTCTTGGTATTTCCTCCCCCTTTCCTCTCCCACCTCCCTCCCTTCCTCCCTCCCTCCTTCCCTCCCTCCTTCCCTCCCTCTCTCCCTCCCTGGCGCTGTTGCTCCCTTCGGTGTTTACGGCGTCGTGGCGGAGCTCTGAGTGACTGTCTTAAGAACGTTCCTAAGCACTTAAGGAATGACAGCTAAGTCTCTTTCTCAGCAGACGATTTTATTCAGCTTAGGAGGGCTCCCTGGTCGCGGAGGGGTTACTGGAGGCTTGACTTAACCCCAGCAGTTCGAGAGTGCTGAGTGAAATCGTCTTTGGGTCACAAGAATAACGCAATATAATACGTCTTAAATACAGGTGTTATGGGGCGATACGAAAGGGCCACGAAAGATTGTTATTTAATATCAGTTCCATAATGTCTTCTTATAACGTTGTATTTTTCTTGTATATAAATTGTTGAAGCTATGAATGATTCCCATACTAAGGATCGTAAGCACTGAAAGAATTATATATAATACTTAGATTTGTCATTTTTTCACCGAGGCATATTATCTCCACATACTCTGGACTCTCAATTTTCCTTTCAATTTCTTTTTTTTGGTACATAATTTTATCAGGCCAAAGTGTTTAGGGGTGTAGTTAATTCTCCAAAGATGATATACAACACGAGGGATTTTTTTTTTTTATTCTTGTGAAAATATCTTCTTTTAAACACTACCCATAACGTCACCGATATAATTGTAGTTAAATGATGGTTGAAACTTGGACTTTGTTGATTTATAAATGCTCAAAATTTACAGTGGGTGGATGGATGGTTGGGTGGATGGATCGATGGGTGGGTGGATAAATGGTGGGGTGGGAGGATGCGTGGGTGACTGGGTGCCTGGATAGATTGGTGCATGGGTGTTTGGATGGGAGGATAGGTGGGTGGAAGGATGAATAGATGGGTGGGTGGATGGGAGGATCGTTGGGTGGATAAATAGTAGGGTGGGAGAATGGGTGGGTGGGTGGATAGATGGGTGGTTGAGAGGGTGGATTGCAATATGATTCAAGGAAAAATATAAAAACTGCCCTATGAATTGGTAACTATAAATATCCATTACATAATAAACTGTAAATGGGGTAAGGACGCTCTCCATATAATATTTCACAGGTATTTAAAGATTTGCAATTATGGACAAAAATAATTATCCACTTCGAACGATACATAACGAGACAGTGAACGTTGTCTTTTGAAATCTAGTAACGCAATACACCTTTCAGAATATTATGTAAGAGTTTCACAATTGTTAGACTTAAAAATGGAGCGGTATTCTTTTTCGGAACTGTACCGGAATGAACGAAGCCTCGGTGTTCATTCAGAAATTCATCGTGTCTTGGTGTTATTATTATTATTATTATTATTATTATTATTATTATTATTATTTTAGGCTATTTATATTTTATTCGTGTTTATTCTCTCATCGCCTAAATTGACGGCATGTGTATTTCGACTACAGTTATGAAATAGGCCTACTGATTTTTTTGTTTTTGCTTCAGCACATTACCCATCTTCGTTACGCTGTGATGTTAGTTTTGATGTGAGTTTGCACACACACACACACACACACACACACACACACACACACACACACACACACACACACACACACACACACACACACACACACACACACACACACACACACACACACACACACACACACAGGCTGATTTTTGACTGTCATGAAATAAAGAGCTTGGAGTGTCATTTATATCAAGGCCATTACGATTTTTAGCGTTACGACAATTAGAAGCGACAATTAACCCATTCACTACGATGCCGCGGTACTGGAGAGGGGCGCCTTCACGCATCCGCACCCATATAACCGAGCTGCTCCACTGCCCGGGTATGCAAGCGACCCTCAACTCCCTCCCTATCCCCCGAAGGAAGGATAGTAAAGTAAAGGAAAAGGGAAACTTCAGCCTGCAGTCCACGGGGTTTACGTTCAGATGAGCCTGGTTCTTTGGTTTATTTTAGTTAGTTTGCCTCCTGTAGTTGATCTATCTGCCTGTTTATCTATCTGTCTCTCTCCCTGTCTCTGTCTACTTATCTGTCTGTCTCTCTCTCTCTTGATCTGTCAGTTCTGTCTGTATATCTGTCTATCTATCTCTCTGCCTGCCTGCCTACCTATCTGTCTATCTGTCCGTCTATCTGTCTATCTACCTACCTACCTACCTACCTACCTGCCTACCTGCCTTCCTACCTGCCTACCTACCTATCTACCTACCTATATATCTACCTACCTACCTACCTACCTACCTATATATCTACCTACCTACCTACCTACCTACCTATATCTATCTATCTACCTGCCTGTATCCATCAATTTATTAATTTAAGGAAAACCTCTTGTCCTGACGGAGTTAACGAGGACTGCCCAGCTTCTCTAAATCTAAAAATATCTTCCTAGCAAAATAAAATCTAGAAATAGCAAGAATAATCTAAAAATCACGTCCACGGGCTGAATGGATTAGGTAAGTTAATCCTAGCGCTCAGGGAGAGGTGATTTAAATTCCGAGAGGTGATTTAAACTCCGAGAGGATTTAAATTCCGAATGATTTAAATTCCGAGAAGGGATTTAAATTCCGAGTGATTTAAATTCCGCGAGGCGATTTAAATTCCGAGAGTTAATTTAAATTCCGAGAGGTGATTTAAATTCCGAGAAGGGATTTAAATTCCGAGAGGCGATTTAAATTCCGAGAAGCGATTTAAATTCCGAGAAGCGATTTAAATAACGAGAAGCGATTTAAATTCCGAGAAGCGATTTAAATAACGAGAAGCGATTTAAATTCCGAGAAGCGATTTAAATAACGAGAAGCGATTTAAATAACGAGAAGCGATTTAAATTCCGAGAAGCGATTTAAATTCCTAGAGGTAATTTAAATTACGAGAAGCGATTTAAATTCCTAGAGGTGATTTATATTCCGAGAAGGGATTTAAATTCCGAGGTGATTTAAATTCCGAGAGGCGATTTAAATTCTCTCACTTCTATGCGATCTTGATGGAACCCATGTAATAAGCAGAGGTTATGGGGACAGTGCGTAATAATAAGTCGCCAAGAAAAAAGTGTTACGTCTCCTATAAGCCAGCCGAATGGGACTCAGGGTAAAGATCATTGGAAAAATGAGAGAGAGAGAGAGAGAGAGAGAGAGAGAGAGAGGTTGGCTTTAGAGATGCGAGAAAATAAATCGCCAAGGGAAAAGTGTTAGGAAGTCTCATAGTTGCCAAGGAAAATACGACTCGGGAAAATTACAATAGAAGGCGAAGATCATAAAACGGGTATAATAAACTCTAAAAATCGATGCAGAGGAATAAATCGGCGAGTAGAAGTTGCTTGAAAGTCTCTTATATTTCGAGGAAGATACGATGTCCAGGAGTATGGCGATTGGAGTGGCACTTGAGAGCGAGCGAGGACGAAGAGAGAGGATCATGACCCGTTGTTGTAAGCTAAGTAAATCACTGCCAAATAATAAATTGCTAAGGAGGAAGTGCTTGGACATCTCTTAGAAGGAAAATACAACGTCGAGGATAATGACGATTGGAGTGGCACTTGAGGAGAGCGAGCGAGGGCGACTTTTGAGCAAGGACTATGAATCCCTATGTATGAAGGCCACTGAAACACAAATACACATGATTAACTCTCCACCTCCTCTTGAAGCAAAGGATGTGAGCGTGTTTGTCGGGCTGTGTGTCCTTGCTGGCAGACAATACTTCAAGAGCTATCGTGGAAAATGGGAAATATCAGCTGACAACAAGAGTGAGAGCTTGACAAATAGGAGAGAGAGGAGGGAGGGGAGTGGGGGTGGATGGGAAGGGAGGGGAGTGGGGTAGATGGGAAGGGAGAGGGGTGGATGGGAAGGCAGGGGAGTGTCGGTGGATGGAAAGGGGGGAGAGTGCATGGGAAGGGAGAGGTGGATGGGAAGGGAGAGGAATGGGGTGAATAGGGGAGTGGGGATGGATGGGAATGGAGGGGAGAGTGGATGGTAAAAGGAGGGGGGTTGGATGTGAAGGGAGGGGAATGGGGATAAATGGGAAGGGAGGGGAGTGGGGGTGGTTGGGAAGGGAGGGGAGTGGGAGTGGATGGGAAGGAAAGGAGAGAGAGGAGAGTAGTAAAGGCTTTAAGTACAGCGTCAGTAAAGGTGAATCTAGCATGTGAGAGGCTGAGGTGGGGGAAGGTGTGGACTGTGGATGTATCGCTTTGTATGCAGTAATATCGATCTTAAATCCAGTGTGTGTAAGGGTGGAATCTGCTTGCCCGTGAGATGAGGAGGCTGGGGAAGGGGGTGGATGGTTTTCTGTGAATTTGGACCTAATGTATAAAGTTCTTTGAGGCGACATTTGTTTACCAGCTTGAAGAGAGAGCAGGGAAGGGGGGAGGGGTGGTCTCTTTGTCCAAGTAATGTGGTCCTTAAATCCAGTGTCCTTAGAGGAGATATTTGCCTGCCTTTGATATGAGAGGAGATAGGGGGTGGGTGGGTTGGGTGGGTTGCTTTGTATTTGGTAATGTGATCTTTAAAATCAGATTCATTAGAGGTGGACTTTGCTTGTGAAAGGATGAGACTGGGGAGGGGGGTGAATTCCTTTGTTTTCAGTAATATGGCTCTTAAAAGCAAGATCAATAGAGGTGAAATTAGTGTGTCCATGAAAATAAGAGGAGGGTGGGGGTGGAGGTTGTGTAATAGGCAATGTAGTCCTTAAATTCAGTAACAGCAGAGGTGAAATTTGCATGCCTATAGGATGAGGTGAAGGGATGTTAAGATATCTGTTAGTTTGGTCCTTATATTCGGTATTAGCCGAGGTGAAATTTGCCTGCACGTGTGAGGAGGGAGATGAGGTGGCTTTGTATTCAGTAATGTGACCCTTAAAAGCAGTATTGATAAAGACGGAATCTGCATATCAGTGAAAATGAGAGGAGGTGAAGAGGGGAAGGTTGTGCAGCAAATAACGTCTTTATATTAAGTGTTTGTAGGGGTAAAATTTGCGTGTCCATGAGACTAGATGAGAGGGAGGGGGGAACAGTGTATTTAGAAATATGTCCCTTAAATACAGTACCAATGAAGGTGAATTTTGTACGTCCATGAGGAAAGGAAGTCGCGAGGAGGAGAGGAAGCATTTATATTTCGTAATGTCACCCTTAAGTCACGTGTCAATAGAGGTGAAATTTGCCTACAGGAGGAGGAGGAAGAAGTAAGGCGGCTTCGTATTCTGTAATTTGACCTTTAAATCCGGTGTCAGTAGAAGCGAAATTTGCATGAGTGTTGGAGTGAGGCGAGAGAAGGAAGCGACGCAGGTTCTGACGAGGTGAATGGGAGGATGAGTGGGGATGGGGGAGAGGGGTGGGGGATGAGGGTGGGGAGAGGAGAGGGTAGTGCTCTGGCTAAGTATATTGGTGATGGTGTGATTTAGGGTGCGTTGGAGGTGTACAGGGGAGAGGAGGTGATGGAAAATAGATAAACAGATGGATAGATATAGGCAGGTAGACAGACAGACAGACGGACATATATACAACATGCATATAATCTAATAATAGCAGTAATAGTTGTAATGATAGGAATACGTATATCATCATCATCATCATCATTGTAGCATGGGTTTACAGTATCATCTCTTAGGGACAGAAATCAGAGGAGAAAGGAAGCCCCTGTGCCATAATAAACTAGGATTCAAGATTGCTTGCAGTGGCAGCTTTGGTAGATCAGGCGCGACAGACATAATAATAATAATAATAATAATGATGATAATACAGCCTCTAATACAATCTCTCTCTCTCTCTCTCTCTCTCTCTCTCTCTCTCTCTCTCTCTCTCTCTCGAGGATAAAGGAAACAGGCGATTAGAGAGAGAGAGAGAGAGAGAAAGGTATCGAAGTGGGAAGACAGTAAAGGCAAACGAGAAAGAAGTTGGAGAGAAGACGAGAGTAATGTGTGTCGACGGAACGAGAGAGAGAGAGAGAGAGGACTGAAGGATTAAGGAGAGTGAGAGAAGGGAAGGAAGGTATAAAGAGATGAGAGATGGGAAGGAAGGGGGAATGAGAGGAGAGAGAAGAGAAAAGGGAAGGAGGGAAAGAGGAAGACAGGAAGGGAAAGAGGAAAGGAAGGAAAATGGAAGGAAGGGAAGACGGAATGAAAGTGAGAAGAAAGAAGTCATGGAAGTAGAAAAGGAGAGGAAGGATGGAGGGAACAAACGAAGGAGAGAAGAAAGGCAACAGGGAAGGAAGGAAGGAATTAAATGAGATTGTACGAGAGAGAGAGAGAGAGAGAGAGAGAGAGAGAGAGAGAGAGAGAGAGAGAGAGAGAGAAAAAATATAATGAAGATGATAAGAGAAAATAAGAGGAAAATGAGGGAGAAAGAGAATGGAGGGAAGGAAGATGAAATGGCGAGGATCAAGTTGAAGAGGAAGAGGAAGCGGAAGAGGAAAAGGTGAGAGAGTAATGGAGAGGAATGTGGGAGTAGGAGCGCTGAGAAGGTGAGAGAGAGAGAGAGAGAGAGAGAGAGAGAGAGAGAGAGAGAGAGAGAGAGAAGGGGTGGGGGAGAGGTCGGGAGAGTGGACGTGGGGAAACGGAGTAGTCAAAAGAAGGGAAGGAAGGAGAGGGTAGGAGGAAGAAAGGAAGGAGGGAAGGGAGGGAAGAGGGGAGGGGGTAAGTGGAAGGAAAATTAAAGGAAGAATGGGTGAGAATAAGTAGAAATGAGGAAAACAGAGGTAAGAGAAGATTGATGAAAGGAAAATAGGAAACAGAAGTGATCGATAGGAAGGAAGGTAGGTAGGTAGGTAGGAAGGAAGGTAGGTAGGTAGGTAGGTAGGTAGGTAGGGTGGCTGAAGGATGTAGGAAGCCCACAGTAAGGAAACTCTGAAAAGGGAAATGTAAGGAGATGGAAAGCGAGGAATGGATAAGGAAGATGAACGTGAGAGACTGGCAAAGAGGAATTTCGAGGGAACAAGAGGAAGATGGATCAAGAGGAACAATCTGCGGAAGAGGAACCAAAGCGGGAAGCGAATCAGTGAATAAAGGACGTGGAAGAGGAGGAGGAGGACTGAGAGAGAGAAAGGGAGGATGGAAAGAAGGAAGGAAGGTAATTTGTGATGGGGATGTGGAGAAGGAAGGAAGTGAAGTAGCGACGCAGAGAAAAGAGCAAAATTTCAAGAGTATGGATGGAAGGAGAGAAAAAGGAAGAGGGCAGTGATGAATGTCCGGAGAGGGAAGGAAAAGGAGAAGCGGAGCAAGGAATAAAGGAGGGAAATTTTGGGAAACCAGAAGGAAAGAAAGACCGCAGCGAGATGGATCTGCGGCCGGGGAAACAAAAGACGCAGCCAACGGAGGATAAAAAATAAGTGGGAATGAAGGAGGGAAAGTAGATGATGACGAAACAAAAGCAGCAGCGAAACGAGGAAATGAAGGAGGAAACAGGTGGAGAGGAACGGAGGAAAAGGAAGAGGAGGAGCGAGAGGCTGAGGGGAGAGAGAGAGAGCGGCGCGGTGAGGGCGGGAGGGGGAGCTCTAGGCAAATGAGGGGCGAGAGAAAGAGAGAGAGAGAGCGAGGGGCCGGAGCGTGAGGAGGAGGAGGAGGAGGAGGAGGAGGAGGAGAGGAGAGGAGGGGAAGAGCCTCTGCGCCTGAGTCCCGTTTTCTTTCCTTGGGAGACGCCATAAAAATGCTGGAGAAAAATCGTCAATAAAAGAGCGTCTTAGGGAAGCATGTCAGACCGGGGGTGGCTGATAAAATTTTCATCCTAGTTTACGAGTCGCTTTTCCTCATTTCGGGCGGAGTTTCCTTGTGTGTTTGTGCCCCATGTGAGAGCGGAAAGCATCTAGGACGGCCGGAAGAGGCGCCGTGCCGCTAAGGTGAGTTACCCTCCCAGATATTTCGGGTTTTCAAAAATATTCAAATCAGGACGAGAGGGACAAATGTGGAGCAAAGATGGCGGGCCGAGGAGCCAGGACGCCCAGCTGAGAGGCGCGGGAGGAGACCAAGTTCGGGGGACCGGAGTGGTCCGGCGCCTTCGCAGGTGTATGGCGTTGTGTTGCAGGGTGCCGGGGGTGTTGCAGGGGTGTTGCAGAGGCGTGGCGGGGTGTGTGTTGCGCGGGGGAGGGTGGTAGGCAAGAGTGAGCCTGGCGAGAGTGAGGCTGGGGGCGGCGCACGTGGTACTGTAATGACACCTTGCTTGCGTGGTGCTGACGTCACACGCACTTGGCCACGCTACCCACGCATGTACTACACAGCACATTGAGAGTACTCACACCGGTCGATATGTACTCCCTCACCGTAATGCACCTGGAGATGATGTAATGCTTTGTTTTGATGCTGATTTATGCTGTTGTTTTTATGCATTAAAGCGACGATGATGATGATGATGGTGATGTTGATGATGAACGTTGTTGATGATAGTATGAGTTATGATACGGTGATTATGTTGATGCTTCTGTTGATGATGATGATAATTATGTACACGAGTTAAAATGTAATCTCATGCACTAAACGGCACATTTTTAGTACTCACGCGTGTCGATCTGTACTCTCTGACCGTAATTCACGTTGAGATAATTATGCTTTTTATTTTATGCATTAGGGTTATGATGATGATGATGATGGTGATGGTGATGATGGCGAACTTCACGAATCAGTATGCATTTCTCATCACAACTGCTCCTAATTGATGCTGTAACATTAAAGGTGATGAAAAGGATGATAAATGCTGCTGTTGATGATGATGATGATGATGATGATGATTTTAAAAGTGCATTAATATATATTTTTGTGTAGTATTTCGCCTTCAAAGATCTTAACTTGCCCTAAAAGGCGTTTTGTCAATGTATATATAGGTTGGTGATGATAATGGTGGTGATGGTGGTGGTGGTGATGATGATGATAAGCGTGATGATGATAATGATAAGCGTGATGATAATGATGATAAACGTGATGATGATAATGATAAGCGTGATGATGAGGATGATAAGCGTGATGATGATAATGATAAGCGTGATGATAATGATGATAAGCATGATGATGATAAAGATAAGCGTGATGATGATGATGATGATAAGCTTGATGATGAGAATGATAAGCGTGATGATCATGCTGCTGGTGATAAGATGATGGTGGTGATAAGCGTGATGATGATGATGATGATGATGATTATGATGATAAGCGTGATGGTGATTTTACCCACCGTAAATCGTTGTGAGAAATGCAGTATCTTTGTATACCGCTGCTGATCTGTCGATGATGATGATGATTATAATGATTTTCACACGGAATTGCTGTTATTCCTTCACTTACTCTTGAAAGATTGGAACTCGTCCTGAGGTATGCTTAATCATTTTATTGTTGATGATGATGATGACTCCCAATTATATGATGGTGATGATGATGATGATGATGATGATGATGATGATAATGATGATGATGATGATGATACGTAATTATTAATACTCTTCTGCAATAACTCGTCCTAAAACATGTTTTATCATTTTATGCATATGCTGATGACGTAGGCTGATCCGCATATCCTTAAAATAAATGATTGTACGTTGAGTTGATAATGATGATGATGATGATGATGATGATTTCTACACTAAATTACTGTGAACTCTGATCATAACTTGTTCCAAAACTATTCTTGTATCATATAATTTTTGCATCTTTTTATGACAGACTTTTGCTTTCATCTTTATATACTGTATATATATTTAATTTGCACGTGTAAGCTTTTGTCCACACCTGTAAAAAATAAATGCAGAATTAAAACATAGAATAATATATAGCTTTTCACGCCATCATTACTTGGGGAAAAGTGATGATGATGGTGATGACGATGATGATGGTGGTGGTGGTGGTGGTGGTGGTGGTGGTGATCTGCAAACTACTTTACTATATAGAAGAATATTACACACCTACATAAAATAATGTTAATGTGAAGAAAGACAGGTCGACTTGGATCCCCGCCATGGCGCATCATGATCATGATCATCATCATCATCATCATCATAAGTCTTCCATACGACATCTGTTTTTCCTATACTGAGACCCTATTTTTCGTTCCTGATTCTCTCTCTCTCTCTCTCTCTCTCTCTCTCTCTCTCTCTCTCTCTCTCTCTCTCTCTCTCTCTTTTACCCCTACATTTCATTTCTCTCTTTTGCCTCATCAGGACCCAATCCCATCTCTCACCTCTCACCTCCCTCTGCTCTCCCCTCCCTCCGCTTTCCCCATCCCTTCCCTCTTAATCCGACCCTTTCCCTCTCCCCACACTCTCTCCATTTCCCCATCCCTAGTGTGTCTCTCCCCATTCCTCCTTCCCATCTCCCCTACCCTTCAGTCATCTCTTCCCTCCCTTCATTCCCCCCTTCCCTATTAACACTCCCCCCATTCCTCCCTCATCATCCTCCCCCCTGACGTTCACTGTCCTCCCCTTCACTCCCCACCTCCTCCTCCTGATCCTCTTCTCCCTCCCTCCCTCCCTGAACCTCTCCCCCATACCCTCCCCGTCTCTTTCGTCCACTCCGTGCTGACCCTCTCCTCCAGTCCCTACCTGACATTTTCCTCCCTGATCCTCTCCCCATTCCCCCACTGTCTCCTGACTTTCTCCCCATTCCCTCTCTCCCCCCCTCTCCGATCGTCTCCCCGCTCCCTCACTCCCTCCTAACATTCTCCTCACTCGGTCTCTCCCTCCCTGACCATCTCCCCATCTCACACTCCCCCCTGACCCTCTTCCCTCCTCCCTGATCCCCTCCCCTCCCCTCCTCGTCTCTCCGTGTCCCCCGAGCCACTTAGGGTGCCCAGGGAAGACCCATTATCCTGGCTAAATGAACTTAGTATTCAAGAACAACCCGGTGTCCTAACGCTCAATGTCCTGCCTCCCCCCTCCCCCATCCCCTCCCCCCTCTCCCCCATCCCTCCTTCCCCCCTCTCCCCCATCCCTCATTCCCCCCTCTCCCCCATCCCTCATTCCCCCCTCTCCCCCATCCCTCCCTTCCCCCCTCTCCCCCATCCCTCCCTTCCCCCTCTCTCCCATCTCTTGTCCCCCCCTCTATCCCTTCCCTTGACTCCTTCCTCCTCTTTCCCTTCCCACCACGTCTTTTTCCACCTTTCCCCCTCTTCTCGTCTCTCCCCCATCCCTCATGGTTCATCATTCCTCGTCTCTTCTCCCTCTTTTCTCTCCCCACCCACTCTTTACTCCTCCTCCTCTCCCCACCCACTCTTTGCTCCTCCTCCTCTCCCCACCCACTCTTCTCCTTACTCCTCCTCCTCTCCTGTTCCATGTCCTCTCCCTCTCTTCCCCTTCCTTTCCACCTCTTCCCATGCCCTCGTCATTTTCTCTCCTCTCCACTCATTTTTTACTCTCTCTACCCTCCCCCCCTTCTCTTCCCCACTTTTTCCTTCTCCCTCCCTCTTTTCGTTCCTCCCCATCTATGCTCTTCCACATCCTAATGACCCTTCCTCTCCTCTACCTTCCCACTTTTTCCCCTCATCCCTTCCTGAAATTACCCTTCCTCCCCCTCAATCTCTTCCCCTATCACCTCCCTTCGCCCCCTCTTCCCTCCCATATTCTCCCCTCCCCTCTTCCCCCCTCCCCTCTTCTCCCCTCTCCTCTTCTCCCCTCCCCTCCCCTCACCCTCTCTTCCCTCACCCCCTCACCCCTCTTTCTGTTCTTTTCTCCCATCTTTCTCTCTCCCTCTCCCCTCTTTCTATTCCTCTCTACCCCTTCCCTCTCAGTCCTCCCCTTCCCTCTCACTCCCCCCTTCCCTCTCACTCCCCCCTTCCCTCTCAATCCCCCCTTCCCTCTCACTCCCCTCTCCCCTTACCTGCATCCAGAAGGGGTGATGTTTGGTCCTGGCTTCGTCTTCGTTCTGGTTGCAGGTGTTGGCTTGTGTTTGGATTCCCTTGGTTTTATTTATCTTCACAGTGTTTGGAGTTTGTTTTATTGATTACCTGCCTTGTGTGTGTGTGTGTGTGTGTGTGTGTGTGTGTGTGTGTGTGTGTGCTTTATTTACTATCATTGCCTATAGGTAGCGTAGATTTTTAAGTTTATAAAAATTTCCTACTTAATTTTGGTTAAAACATTCTCTCTCTCTCTCTCTCTCTCTCTCTCTCTCTCTCTCTCTCTCTCTCTCTCTCTCTCTCCCAGTCCCAATTTACCTTTTCTCTCTCTCCTATTTTCCTCCCGTCTTTCTCTCCATATCTCCCTCCTCCTCCTCCTCCTCCTCTTCCTCCAATGCACATTTTCCCTCCTTCCATTCCATTTTTCCTTCTACTCTTTCTCTCATTTTTTCTTTTTCCCCTTTTTTTCCTTCCCCTTTCCCCTCTTTCCCTCCTCTGTCCTACATTTCCCCCTTCTCCCCCCCTCCTCCTTCCATTCCCCTTTCCCTCCTTCCACACAAGTTTTCCTTCCACCCATTCCTCCATACCCCCTCTTCTCGCCTCCTCCCATTCCCCTTCTTTACTACCCATTTCCTCTTGTTTCCTCCCCATCTCGCATCTTTCCTTCATTTCCCCTCTTTTCTCCCCACTTTCCCTCTTTTCTCCCCACTTTCCCTCTTTTCCTACCCCATTTCCTCTTTTCCTCTACCGTCTCCCCTCTTTCCTTTCCATTTCCCCTCATTTCCTCCCCATTTCCTCTCTTTCCTCCCCATATCCCCACGTTTCCTCCCAATTTCCCCCATTTCCTTCCAATTCCCCCCTTTCCTCCCCATTTTCCCTCTTCTCCATTTCCCCCTCTTTCTCCCCATTTCCCCTCTTCTCCCCATTTTCCTCTTTCCTTCTCCTTCCCCTCTTTTCCTCCTTCCCCTCTTTTTCTCCCCATTTCCCCTCTTTTCCTCCCCATTTCTCCTTTGCCTCCCCACTTCTCATTTCCTCCCCATTTTCCCTCTTTTCCTCCCCATTTCCCCTCTTTTCTTCCCCATTTCCCCTCTTTTCTTCCCCGTCATTCCTCTTCCCGTCGCCCCTTCCCCGTCACCTTTTCCTCCCTACTTCCCCTCTCCTTCCCCTTTTCCCCTCTCCCTCCCCATTTCCCCTCTTTTCCTCCCCATTTCCCTCCTTCCTCCCCATCTCCCCTCTTTGTCTCCCCATTTCCACTCTTTTTCTCCCCATT
Organism: Coenobita brevimanus; assembly: GCF_032717465.1. NCBI lineage: Eukaryota > Metazoa > Arthropoda > Malacostraca > Decapoda > Coenobitidae > Coenobita > Coenobita brevimanus. The sequence continues at coordinate 644,629 of NC_137034.1, forward strand.
TCCTCGTTTCCTCACCCTTCACCTTTCCATTTCTCCCTCTCACCCATCTCCTCTTTGCCTCCCCATTTCCCCTTTTTTTCTCCCCATTTCCCCTCTTTTCCTCCCCATTTCCCCTCTTTTCCTCCCCCATTTCCCTGAAGCCTGGAGGATCTCAGGGATTAAGATTCATGAGGGCGTAATTAAGAGGGTGCAAGACGGTAGATTTGGAGATTAAGTTTAGGATCTCCCTTTCTCTCCCTTTCTCTCCCTTTTTTCTCTTTTTTCCTCTCTCTTTCTGGGTCTCTCTAGTTCTTGTAATTTATTTGTTACTCTATTTCTGTCTATCTGTCTATCTATCTGTCTATTTTTTGTTCTCCGTTCTTTTCCTTCTCTCTCTCTCTCTCTCTCTCTCTCTCTCTCTCTCTCTCAAACTATTCTAAATCTCATCTTCCTTCATTAACTACACCCATATAAATCTTAAATTGAACATTATTATTATTATTATTATTATTATTATTACTCATCACCTTCAACATTCGGCATGATCAATAGCCCTAGCATTCGCCACCTGCACATTCATTTTGCTTATCTTACACATCCATCCTTCGTTTCAATCCTTTTCATTTATATTCATCAGTTATAGTACACGTATAATAAAAACATCTAAACATCCACCAATTTCAACATTCCCTATACATTCTGCCTCAACATTTCTCCAGTACTCACGAACTCCACATAAATGTTTCCTCCCCTACACATTCATCCCTAGCTTCTCTCCTGGCCCTCTTCCTTCAGCTTTACCTATGTTAATTCCATCTAAAATATTACCTTTCTAACAAGCAGCCATTTTTTCAACATTCAGCTCAACATAACCCCAGTCCAGCTCAGCATAACCCCAGTCCAGCTCAGCATAACCCCAGTCCACCTCAGCATAATCCCAGTCCACCTCAGCATAACCCCAGTCCAGCTCAGCATAATCCCAGTCCAGCTCAGCATAATCCCAGTCCAGCTCAGCATAATCCCAGTCCAGCTTAGCATAATCCCAGTCCAGCTCAGCATAATCCCAGTCCAGCTCAGCATAATCCCAGTCCACCTCAGCATAACCCTAGTCCACACCAGCATAACCCCAGTCCACCTCAACATTAATATTTCGTACTGTAGCTGTCTATCCAAAAATTTTCGATTTTTTTTTCTCACAATTCTTCGTCGTACACGCCCTCCATATTAATTCTATATATTTCAAACTTTTTTTTTTTTTTTCACAAGCAGCACATTTTTTTTCAACATTCAGCTTGAGCAGGAGATCCAACATTCAACGTCCCTCATTATTTTTCCTTCCCTGCACATCCTTCCTTCTACCTGTCTTACCTGATCTCACCTTTGGACCTTCTTATTAAGCCTTACACTCACCTGAACCTATCTAAATTATTATTTTTTCTTTTCCCTTTCTAGCGTCTATATCGTCATACCTACATTTCACTTAAACCTCATTAGTCTGATTACCTGATTCTTCACACTTGCTCATACTAGATAATTTAATTCACTCTAGGATACTTGTCACACTTGAGGTCTTAGACTTCATTAACTCCTTCATTATAAGAGATTCTTCCAATGATGAATGATATCGTCTGGAGGGGGCAAGAACCAGAAAAATGTCGCCGGATTGAAGGTGTTACATGACCAGCTTTATCTACTTATTCTCTGGTTAGGTAGACAGACAGATATAGAGATGGATGGATGAATAGATAGATGGATGGATGGATGGATAGATAAATAGATTGGTAGGTAGGTAGATAGGTAGGTAGGTAGGTAGAGAGATACAAATAGATTGCTAGTTTATTGATCACAGTTTGAATATTTACATGGTACTGTATACAAGAAATATAAATACAGTACATTATTACAAATTTCGTCTTGCACAGTTTTATGGGCAGTAAGGTAAAAAAATAAAATCTTTATGCCCAAAGTCACTAAAATTTATTAATCTACAATGAGAAGTAAAATCTAAACACTTGACATTACTCTTCCTTCCCTTGTTTTTCTCAGGCACAGCATTTCACATCCACACCTTACACATCCAGGTATCCTTCAGCACCTTTACCTTAATTATAGACCTACACTTCTTTAACCCTCCTCCTCCTCCTCCTCCTCTTCCAACTCCTTCTCCTCTTCCTACTCCTCCTCCTCCTTCTCCTCCTCCTCCTTTTCCAACTCCTCCTCCTCTTCCTACTCCTCCTCCTCCTCCTCCTGCTTACATCTTTGCAAACTCATCACACCCACATCCACATTCTCACAACACACATCCATACTTATCCTCATTATCTCTTCACATCCATACCTTACTCTCCACATAATTCTTTCCACATCCATATCTTACTCTCACATTTTCTCTCCACATCCACACCTTACTCTTCACATAATTCTCTCCACATTCATACCTTACTCCCCACATAATTCATTCCACATCCATAATACTCTCCACATCAATACCTAACGTATTTCATAATTCTCCCCACATCCATACCTTACTCTCCACATTTTCTCTCCACATTCATACCTTCAGTTGCTACATATTCCTTGACCATTTTCTTTCCCCATCCACATTTTTTCTCCACATCCACAGTTTCTCCCTCCACATCAACACCTTACCCTCCACATTACTCTCACATCCACACTTCCTACCTCCACTTTTCATCAGTATTTTTCCCTCAACATCCACATTGCTCTCCACATTCACTCATTTTTCCTCACCATTATCTCATTGCCTTAGTTCGGTACATCCACATTAACATCAGCACCTTATCCTCCACATCTATCTGCACTGTATATCCACTCCTTCTGCCTCCACATTATCCCTGAACATTTTAACTCCACATTCACATTTTTCTCCATATCCACATTATTTCTCCACATCCACACCATTTCCACTACTAAGTTTCCTCTCTTCATCCACATATTTTTCTCCACATCCACATCTTTACTACATTATCTCTCTACATCCACATTTTTTCTGCAAATCCACATTATCTCTTGACATCCATACCATTTCCTTTGCTATGTTTTTTCACATCATCCACAGTTTTTTACCACATCCACATAACTTCTCCACATCCACATCTTTACCTCGCCACATCCACACCTTCACCTCACCACATCCACACCTTTACCTCTCCACATCCACATTTTCACCTCTCCACATCTGTGCATCTACCTCTCCACATCCACACCATCGTCTGTCCACATCCACATTTTTTTTCTCCACATCCACACCTTCACCTCTCCACATCCACACCTTCATCTTTCCACATCCACACCATCACCTCTCCACACCTTCACCTCTCCACATCCACACCTTTCCACATCCACACCTTTACCTCTCCACAGCCACATCTTTACCTCTCCACATCCACATTTTTTCTACACATCCATACCTTCACCTTAGCACATCAACACCATCACCTCTCCACATCCACACCATCACCTCTCCACATCCACCTCCAGTCAGGGCGTCCAGGTAAGCCTCTCTGCCTCCCTTATTCTTCTCCCTTATTTTCTCCATCAGACCTCCCCAGATTACACTCTCTCTGGGAAATTAATGCGCCAAGGAACCTACCGAGGAGGCTAGGGGAGGGGAGGAGAGGAGGGAGGAAAGGGGAGGGGGAGAGGGGAAGGGGAGGTGAGGGAGGAAGAGTGGTGGGAGAGGAATTAAGGAGAAGGGGAAATGAGGAGGGGAGGAGAACTGAGGGAGGATGAGGAAATGGAGAGGGAAAGCAAGGGGAGAGGAAGAGGGGAGAGTGTCGAGAGGAAGTAAGGGGAAGGGGAGACGAGGAGAGAGAGAACTGAGGTGGGGAAAGGGGTGAGGAAGTGGGGAGGGAAAGCAAAGGGAGATGGAGATAAGGGAGGGGAAGGGGGATAGTAGGGGAGGGGAAGTAAGGGGAAGAGGAGGTGAGGAGAGGGACAACTGAGGAGGGGAAAAGGGTGAGGAAGTGGGGAAGGGAAAACAATGGGAAGGAAAAAGGGGAAAATGGTGGGAGAGGAAAGGAGGGGAGGGGAAGGTGAGGTGGTGGGGAAGAGAAGAAACGAGAAGTGAGGGAGGGAAGGTGGAGAGGGGAGTGGAAAGGAAAGGGGCAGATGAGGGAAGGGGAGGACTGAGGAGGGGGGGGGAAGAGAGGGAAGATGGTGAGGGGAGAGGAGGAGAGAAGGCCAAAGACGAGAGGGAAGGGGGGAAGGAGGAGGAAGAAGAAGGGAATGATGATGATGATGATGATGATGATGATGATGAGCAAGAGTAAATACTGAAGAAGGGTTAGATAGGAGGAAGTAGTTATGAAGTGGAAGAGCGACGAACGTGAGGCAAAGAAATAGGGAAGAGGAAGAATTTGAAGAGGATGAGTTTGTGGGAATGAGGAGTAGAGATGCTTAGGATTTAGCAAGATTTAGAAATGAGGATGAGTTAGGAATGAGGATGAGTTAGGAATGAGGATGAGTTGGGAATGGGGATGGGTTGGGAATGGGGATGGGTTGGGAATGGGGATGGGTTGGGAATGGGGATGGGTTGGGAATGGGGATGAGTTTGAAATGGGGATGAGTTGGGAGTGGGGAACGAGTTGGGAATGGGGACCGAGTTGGGAATGGGGATGAGTTGGGAATGGGGATGAGTTGGGAATGGGGACCTAGTTGGGAATGGGGACCTAGTTGGGAATGGGAACTGAGTTGGGAATGGGGATGAATTAGGAATGGGAATGGGATACGAATGAGGATAATTTAGTGAAGACTCTTAGTAATGGGAATGAGTTGGGAATGAGCTGGGAATTAAGATAGTAAGGAAGAGGGTGAGTTGGGAATGAGGCGTTAGGAATTAGGATAAGTTAGTTAGGAATGGCTGTAGTTAGGAATGAAGATTAGGAATTAGGTTGTTAGGGTGGTAACATTACTAGATATACTTTGATCCTCAGTCCCTTTCATTTATTCTCTTCTCCATTCCTTCCTTTTATCTTTTTTCTTTTTTTCATTTCCCTCATTCTTTCATTTCCTTCATTCCTATTTTCCCTCCTTCCTTCCTTCCTCCCTCCTTTCCTTCCTTCCGTTCTTCCTGCCTCCCTCTTTTCCCTCCTTTCTTCCTTCCTCCCTCCTCTCCTTCCTTCCTTGATTTTTTCTTTAATTTTTTCCTTCTGTCCTTCAGTCCATCCTTCCTCCATCCTTTCCCTCCTTCCTTCCTTTTTTCTTTAATAATTTCCTTCCCACTTTCATTCCATCCATCCCCTTTTCCTCCTTTTGTCCTTCCTTCCTTCCTTCCTCCATTATTTCCTTCCTTCCTTCCTTCCTCCATTATTTCCTTCCTTCATTCTTTCCTTCCGGTGAAAATTAAAAAAAAATGGAAAAGGCTGAGCACGAGACATATTTAAATAGGTGGACCACTCAACCCCTTCAGTACGAGAAGCTATGGTGATGCTTTATTGATTCTATTTACCATTTATTTATATATTATTTACTCCAGACTATTGTGTTCAGCTTGGGACCGATCTCTCGCAGTGGAAGAGCCTGGTAACTTTGTGTGTGTGTGTGTGTGTGTGTGTGTGTGTGTGTGTGTGTTTGTGTTTGTGTGTGTGTCAATGTACCCGCCAAAACTCGGGATAGAAATGTGTGTGTGTGTGTGTGTGTGTGTGTGTGTGTGTGTGTGTGTGTGTGTGTGTGTGTGTGTGTGTGTGTGTCAATGTACCCGCCAAAACTCGGGATAGAAATGTGTGTGTGTGTGTGTGTGTGTGTATGTGTGTGTGTGTGTGTGTGTGTGTGTGTGTGTGTGTGTGTCAATGTACCCGACAAAACTCGGGATAGAAATGTGTGTGTGTGTGTGTGTGTGTGTGTGTGTGTGTGTGTGTGTGTGTGTGTGTGTGTGTGTGTTTGCTATATTCAGACGATTTTACTAAGCATATAGGAGATTTTTTGACCCACAGGAGACGAAAATACCCTTAAATAACTCTTTTTATAACCACGGATCCTTCCTTACTTGGTTAAATAATTTTGTGTCAGTGTGAGGTGTGAGCTGGGAGCAGGGCAGTGAAATGGCGGGGGACAGGGCGACGTGGAGGCGATTTGTTTGTGGCCACCCCGTATGGGATTAAGGCGTCTGGCACTAGATAGATGAGGTGAGCATTACGTCCTCGGAGTGAAGGTATAATTCCTCCGGTGTAATGGCGTCATCCTAGGCAGGGTTGAGACAGGCAGGAAGATCAGGCAAGGAGGAGGACGTCATGGGGTCAGATATGGGATGAGGCAGGCATGGAGATTAGGCAGGAGTGAGGTAGGCACTAAGATCAGGCAGAGGGGATGTAGGTACGGATGTCTTGTAAGGATCAAGCAGGGTGAGGCAGGCAGGGGGTCAGACAAGGGGAGGCATGACGGAGATCTGGAACAGGGATGAGGCAGGAAGGAGACAGGCACGGGGATCTAGGACAGGAGTTAGGCAGAGGGGATGCAAGCAGGGGTAGGGCAGGCACTGGGATCAGGCAGGGAGGGAGGCAGGCACTGGGGTGAGGCAGGGAGGGAGGAAGGCAAATAGATCAAACAGGGAAAAAGACAGACATATGGATTAGGCAGGGAGGGAGGCAGGCACATGGATCAGGCAGGAATGAGGAGGGTGAGGCAGGGAGGGAGGCAGGCACGAGGGTGAAGCATGGAGAGAGGCAGGCACGAGGGTGAAGCAAGGAGGGAGGCAGGCACGAGAGTAAGGCAGGGAGGGAGGCAGGCACATGGGTCAGGCAGGAGGGGTGGAGGCGGGCAGGGAGGGGGCAGGCACGGGTTTTCAGGCAGGGAGGTCGGCCACAAGGAACAAGCAACTGGACGGTGAAATTAGGGCCAGAGGTGTAATTTCCAGGCTGAGGCAAGTCCTGGCTGGAATTTAAGGCACCTGGTATATTTTAGGGATCCCTGCATATTTTAGGTACCTGGTATATTTTAGGATTTTTTTTTAGCTCTGATTTAAGGATCTGAACCAAAATCAAGAATCAGACTATACTCTTTTCACCTTAATTTTCCTTGATTTTCGTCCTTTTGCAGTTTATATCATGTACCTCAATGGGAGGAAATGATAATGCTACGACTCTGCATCCTTTCCACAGCACTTCTTCGTGACTAGCATCCTATTCTAATTTTAACCTATTGTTGCATCTCAGTATTCAAGGTGGAGATTTGTTAATTTTAGACCAAGTTAGAGTAAAAAGAGTATTTATATTAGGGATAACTGAGATGTAATGATTTTTACGATGCTGCATTTGAAAGACTGGATATGATTTCGGGGTACATGGAGAAAATGATGATGGTGATGATAACAGTGATGATGGTGATGGTGATGACGAAGGTGATGGTGATGGTGATGACTTACCGATTTATTTTCAGGCTACGTAATAATATCCAATGGTTTGCCTCTTATGTCTATTCAGTATCGACATTGATTGCATGAGTAACATAAAAGAATATAGAAGCGGAGCAGAATCAGAAATAAATCGGTAAGGAAGAGGTGTTAGTAAGCTTTCCAACTTTATTAGAATACCGCCATACTGTAGTCTCGTATTCTCAGCGATTAAGGAAGCTCCCTAACACCTCTTCCTTACCGATTTATTTTTAGCTGCGGCTGGGTAATTTCGTTTTGTACGTAATTTATGCCAAGTATGGTGATATTAGAATGATTTAAGAAACACACAGGAGTACGGCAAAGTGTAATAAGCAAAATAAATCGCTTAGGAAGAGGTGCGAGGGAGCTTAGTAAAACTTTATAAAATCACCTGGGAAGAGCAAGAATAAAACCACGTACTCGGGCTGAAGGGGTTATGTCCTGGGTCCGTATTGTCATAGGTAAAGGAAGTTCCCTAACACCTTTTCCTTAGCGATTTATTTTGCTTATTACCTCTTACTATTCACTCGTATAGTATTTTTATTGTTTTAGTAAAGACGTGTGCCCGTATTCTCATAGGTAAAGGAAGCACCTATCACCTCTTCCTTAGCGAATTATTTTGCTCTTTACCCCTTACTATTGACTCGTATTTATATCGTTTTAGTAAAGACAAGTGCCCGTATTCTGATAGGTAAAGGAAGCACCCTATCACCTCTTCCTTAGCGATTGATTATTAGATATGGCTGGTTAATATCCTTTTGCAAGCTGTGTGTGTAAAGTGAGGCGATATTAGAAGGATTTACGGAGCACAGAGGGGGAGAGTATAAAAGACTTGCCAAATAAAGGAATTAAAGTGATAAATGCCTTCCCCCCTCACCCCCCCATTTCGCAGTCTCTCTCCTAAAATGAATAAAAATAATTGGTAAGAATAAACTAAAAAATAGATGAAATACATTGCCAGACTCGGGGGGTTGATGTGAAGAATCTGACTTGGCAAAATTACTTATGAAAATTATTTATTGCTATGGAGACTTATTTATTCTGGAAATTATTTAAGATGTTTGGTAAATACGGCATCGGGAAAGTAAAGTTGAGAAATTTTGTAACTCTGACAAGGAGACGTGTTTAAAAGAATTGGCACTTACCTAGTCAAGGATCATTTGTTCTTGAAATCAGGGTGAGAGAGAGAGAGAGAGAGAGAGAGAGAATGGTAGAGGGATGAAAGGTGAGGAAGTAAGGAGGAAAGAAGGTGAGGGGGAAGATGAAGGTGGAGGAAGGGAGCGAGTGAAGGAAGAGGGAGAGGTCAAGGTGGAGAGAGGAAGAGGGGGGAAGAGGGAGCTAAGTGTGGAGGGAAGGAAAGGGAGAGAAGGACAGAGGGAAGGAGGGGAATTGGAGAGACTAGGATGTAAAGAGGAAAGGATAGGGTCAAGTTGGAGGGAGGAAAAGTGGGGATTCAGGGTGAAGAGAGAGGATAGGGGAGTAAGGATAGGAGAAGGGGAAGGGAAGAGGATAGGGGAGGCTCGGAGGAGGGGAAGGGGAGATCAGGGTTGGAAGTAGGGAAGACGGACGATTGAAAGAAATGAACAAAGTCGTACAGAGGGAAAGGAGAGTGGAGATTCTGGTTGCTAATTACTTACCTAGGATTTCATTTCGGCTTGCGACTGACGACTTTTCTATGCTCAATAAGAACCTAGGACTCGCACACGCACACACACGCACACGCACACACACACGCACACACACACACACACACACACACACACACACACACACACACACACACACACACACACACACACACACACACACACACACACACACACACACACACACACACACACACACACGACGGACGATTGTACTCAGGTCACAGAAATCAAGGCAGGCAGATTAACCCCTTTACCTTTCATTAAATTTCCCTTCCTTAAGATATTTATTTTTGACTTATAAAATCTTTCTTGTATCTAATTTCTTCAGGTCGAGAAATCTAGAACTGATTGAAATTGTCTAGAGGTAAAGAATGGAGGAAGGAATAGGTAAGAGTGTGGGGAAGAGGAGGATGGGATGGAGGAAAGAGTAGGTAAGAGGGGAGGGAAGAGGAGGGTGGTATGGAGGTAGGAAAGGCAAGAGGGGAGGGAAGAGGAGTGAGGGATGGAGGAAAGGGTAGGTCAGAAGGGATGGATGGAGGGTGCAATGGAGGTAAGGGTAGGTGAGAGGGGAGGGAAGGAGGTAGGAGTCGATGGGGGGGATAGGGGGTAGGAAGCAAAGGTTGTTTCACTAATGACCGACATTCACCTTAACGACCCTCTCACCTGCCCCGTTGAAAAGCCTCCTCTCCGGCCTCTAATTACCACCTGTATGTCTCCGTCTCATTCTCACCTGCACCCAACACACACACCTTTGTCTTCATTATTTTCTTGTTTTTCCTTTCTCTTGGCCTGTTTATTGTCTTTCAGTCTATTTTCCCTCCTTTATCTTGGTATTTTCTGTCTGTCTCACTGTCTCTCGCTCCGTCTGTCTGTCTGTCTGTCTGTCTGTCTCATTTTCTGCTTGTTCTCCTTAGGTATGTCTCTTTCTGTTTATTATCTGCATTTGTGACACGATTCTCCTTTGACTGTGGTGGTTTTTCTCCCCCACTCTTGTCCTTTCTCTCTTCCTCTTTGTGTTTTCTTCAATTTTGTCTTCTTTCACACTCTTGTTTCTCTCTCTCTCTCTCTCTCTCTCTCTCTCTCTCTCTCTCTCTCCATTGCCTTCAGTGTTTTTTGTCTTTCACCTTCCCTCTATTCTCTCGTGTCCTATTTTTCGCCTTTTTATTGTTTTTCTTAATGTCTCTTTTCTGTATTGCTCTCTCTCTCTCTCTCTCTCTCTCTCTCTCTTGGCTCTTCCACTGTTTCTTTCACGTTTTTCTTCTGTTTTCTGTGTCCCGTACTACTGTTTTTTCCTTTGTTTTTTTTCGTGTTTATTTTGTTGTTTATTAAGTTCCTTCCGTCAGCGATAGTTGGAGAAGGTTATGTATTCCCCCCAGTTTGTGTGTTTATTTGTTCACTAGATATCTCAGGAAGTTATGGATGGATTTCAATGATATTTTGTGGATATGTGAGTCATGGGCCAAGGAAGAGTTGAATAAATTTGGGTGGTGATCCGAGTTGACTGGAGGAGGCGTTGGCGGAGGTATGCACCCTCTGAATCTTATTTTTCTTGGTTTTCTCTTGTTGCTAATGTTTCTTGTTTATTCTCTCTCTCCTGTTTGTCCCCGCCTGTTTAGCTCCTGGTCTTCTGGCATTTAGTTCGTTTGTCTTGTTTGTTTGTTTTCTTCCTTGCAAACTTACGCTTTTTCTTTTCTCTTATTTGGTGTATTTTCCATTGGTTTCTTGTGTTAAGTATTTTTGTGTGTATTTGAGTTTATTTGTATGGGTTTCATTTGTGCTTATGCTTGTGTGTGTGTGTGTGTGTGTGCGTGCGCTATGTATTGAGTGTAAGAATTTATGTATGGGTGTATATATATGTATGGTACCCTCTAAGAGCGTCCCCAGGTACACAGGAAGGCGAGACAGCACCCCTTTGAGATGCCATCCATGCATACACAACTCAGTTCCCCCTTGTCACTCATTTCAGAGGCGTAGAGGCTAAGGGGAATTGGAACCCTTTGTCTGAGCTCCCTTTATATATATATTTTGTGTCCCTGTCCCTATAGTTGAGTGAACCCTTGCTCTGTCTTCCCTATAGATATTTTTTGTGTCCTCATGTCCCTATAGCGGAGTCCTCCCTGTAATATCCTTCTCTGCGTGATTTGTTGTGATTGTCTTCGTTGTCATCGTCGTCATCATCGTCTTCGTCATCATCATCATCGTCATCTTCTTTTTCAGCTTCCTATTTCTCCCTATTACATTTCATTTTCATCATCATTATGGCCATCATCATCCTCATTTTTAGCATCATTATACAGTAGTTACCTTCGTCTCATCCATCTTCATCATTATTATCCCTTTCATCATTTCATATTTATCTTCATCGCATTCATCATCACCTTCGTCATTTTCATCATAATCCTAGGCTCGTATTCTGGTCAGTTGAGGAAGATCCCTAACACCTTTTCCATAGCGATTTATTTAACTACACCCTACTGTCCCTTTCTGTGTTATAGAAACCCTTCCATTATCGCTATACTCTTCTTGGATAACGTGAAAAAGGATATTAATCAGTCATATCCAAAAATAAATCGCCAAGGAAAAGGTGTTAGGGGGCCTCCTTAACAGATGGGATTACGAGGAAATGGGAAAACGACCTGAGTAGACAGCTAAGGAAAATTATCACTCCTTATTTTACGTGGCCTTTTCCTTAACACTTATCTGTCTGTCACTTATTTCGTTGCTATATTCAGTTCAGTTCCGTAACACCTCTTCGTGAGCGATTTATTTTTGGATATGGCTGGTTAATATCGTTTTGTACATCATGTGGAGGATGGTGATATTAGAGTGATTTAAGTAACGTAGAAGAGGGCGGCATGGTGTAATAATCAAAACAAATCGCTTAGGAAGAGGTGTTAGGGAGCTTCCTTAACGAGACTGCGAGCCCTTATCACTTATAATATTCACCTCAAGAGTATCCAAGAAATTAATAAATGGTGCCATGAATATCCTCAGTACGCGGCAATGGGAGAAGTGCCGGGCCGCATGTAAAGGAGGGTCTAGTCTATACCTAGGGACACTAGTAAGGTATAATAGGATATTAAACAGCCGGAACCAAAAAAGTAAATCACTGAGGAAAAGGTGTTAGAGAGTTTCCTTAGTTTATTAGAAGACGGGCCCAAACCACTATACGATGACTGAAGAGGGCCGGAAAAAATTATAGGAAAAAAAAAAGTACCCCGTCAAAGTGAAGGATGTGGCGTGTCGCAAGTTGGACTGATGACGTGATTGGCGGCGGAGGTGACGGTGTGTTTGAGAAGACCACAAAGACCACAAAGAGACCATTCACCGTGTCTGCTGGGGGAGGTGGTGCCCCTAGACCAACTACAGGCAGGGGAAAAAAATGGACGCTGCCAGAGAGAAGGGAAGTTATGAGCCAAGGGAGGGAAGGGGGGGGGGGAAGGAGAGGGAGTGTGAGAAGCAGCCTGAATACTGAGGAGAGACGGGGCGCTCCATGGGTGATACAAGAGGGGCAAGGTGACGCCTGTAGGGCATGGCTGGAGCTGAGGGCCCTAGGGAGACAAGGGCAGAGGGTAAGGGCTGTAAAAAAGGCTCAAGAAGTCTGAAGATAAGGGCTGAAGACAATGGCTGAAGACGAGGGCTGAAGACAAGGACTGAAGAGGGCGGAAGGTAATGGCTGAAGAGAGCGAAAGGTAAGGGCTGGAGAGGGAGGAAGGTAAGGACTGGACTTAGGGGGGAAAGGACTTCAGATAAGGGCTGAAGAGGGCTGAAAACAAGGACATGACTTTGAGGGAAAAAGATAGATGGGAAGGCCAAGGTGAAAACCACAAGTGGTAAGGGCCCGAGGGAGTCCATGGGAATGCATAGGAAGTACAGATAACAGGAGACGTATTGGCCCATGACGAGGTTATATGTTGGAAATATAAGCTAACTAACCCGTCCCGCAAAATCTTGGGGGACAACTAATAGCCTTTCCATCTCAGATTGATTGCAAATACCATGATCTTTCTTTCCATACCGTCATTGAGCCCACAATGACCAATTCTGACCAAAAAGTCGAAAAGATTATTCTCGCATATTTATGCGTGTCGCAGTTTCCGGTAATTTGGCACCGTCGTGTCTCGCGCCTTCTCCAGAATTTTTGTTTGGTATTTTTCCGGCAATCACTGAACTTATCCCGACCTAATGCAAAAAGAATTAGGTTGTTATTTATTACTGTCCTCGTGAAAGAAATGAACAGACGCACCGACATTTTTGCGTGTCGCGATTTCCGACAATTTCGCTCTGTCTCGTCGCGCGCGATCGCCATTTTTTCGACATTCCCTGGACCTACCCCGACCTTGTACAAAAAGAAATTGGTTGATATTATTACTGTTCAGCTTGACTGTATTATTTAGATTACGGTATAGGGAATACACTGCAAATAGACCAAAATATCCAAGTTAAGGTGAAAAGCTGAAGTAATAGACTTAGAACGTACACATTAAAGCACTGGGATGGAAATAGCAGGGGTGATATTCTGTGTCACATGGAGGGATAATGAGATAAAGTCTGCTGGAGAAAGATTGTTAGGGAAGGGTCAGACGAGAGTGGGGAATGCAGCAGAATTGCCACTGTTATCATTATTTGTGCGTGCGTGTGTGTGTGTGTGTGTGTGTGTGTGTGTGTGTGTGTGTGTGTGTGTGTGTGTGTGTGTGTGTGTGTGTGTTTAGCTTAGGGGAAATCTTTCAGAGTGATGGTGTTTGTAGCAATTTTCATATACTCTTCACAAGGATGGCGTATTTATACGTTTTCATTTACGAACGGGATCTTGTAGCTAAGAAGTAAAATACACACACACACAAAAAAAACGGGTACATCACTTGCAGAATAGGTACCAAACGCACAGAGTAAATTAAGGGAAACAGGTAGACAGAAAATAACATAAGGTAAAATAAACAAATTTCCTTCCTTTCTGTCCCTCTCATCCACTCCAGTCCTTCCTCTTTCATTCTTTATCCTGTCTAATTCATTCCTCTTTCTTTTGGACCAGATTTGCTTCCCCGTGTCTCTATTCAAACGGTATTACACTTAGGGACCTGGATGTACACTGGATTGTTGTATGTCGTGTTCAAGGGGAAAAACTTTGACTTGGAAAAAAAATGGTTGCTTGCGTTTGTGACCTTAGTGCAATTGATGGATATTGTACTTCTTTTGTCCCTTTGCATCTTGTTTCATGCTATTTAGTGGCAGAAAAAGACAGTGCGTTGGTTCTCCGTCCTTCCATAGCACTTCTTCCTGACAGGCGTTTTATACTAGTGTTAATCTGTTGTTACGTCTCAGCTTTCTAGATGGAGAGAAGGCAATTTTAGGCCAAGTTAGAGTAAAAGGAGTATAGTTTTAAGCAATTTCTCCAGTATTTCCCTCCCCTCCTTCTTCATCTTGTACTTCCCCCTTACTTCTCTTTTCCGTCCTTCTTTCAGCGCCTGCCAGTCTCCCCTCCATTATCCCCCCCTTCTCTCTCTCTCTCTCTCTCTCTCTCTCTCTCTCTCTCTCTCTCTCTCTCTCTCTCTCTCTCTCTCTCTCTCTCTCTCTCTCTCTCTCTCTCCACCACTGCCATTTTTCCCTCCTTTCGCATTCCTTTCTCTTTCTTCTTGCATCATTTTATCCTTCTCTCCTCCCTTTCCCACTATCCTCCTCCCTCTCTGCTCTTGCTATATTCACCTTCTACCTCATCTACCTCATCTCTCCATGCCCCTCCATCATTCTCTCCCCCCTCCCTCTCCCCCCTCACCTTCCTCTCTCTCCCCCCTCTCATTCCTTCCAGTCCCCTCAAACTCTTTTCCTCCTCTTTCTTAACCACATTCATTTTCCTCCTTTTGTATTTATTCTTGCTTCACCTTCCATTATTTTCCCCTTCTTTTATTTGTCACAGCCTCTTTCCTCCCCATGCATCCTCCATTGCCATTTCCTTCTCCCTCTTGTGTTCAGTCTTCCTTCCCTTTCCCTCATTCTCTCCTCTGTTCTCTCCCTCCATCTCTCCTTTCCCCTTCCCTCTCCCTTTCTCCCCTCTCCCCTCTCCTTCCCTTTCCCTCTCTCCCCTCTTCCCTTCCCCTCTCCCTTTCTCCCCTTTCCTCTCCCCTTCAGGCCCAGCTCTCACTAAACCCATCCTCTTATTACCCAAAATAAGTAGGGTTGGCGAAAAAGACGAGAGCTAAAGGAAAACACAGTCCATTGTCCCGAGTCCCCCTTATTCTCCTTGGCGCACACCTGTAGTTACCTGGGACTAATTAGGCTCAGGTAGGACTCCCAGAAGCCGGTATTATTGACACTGGGGACATCGACTGGTTGGACCCTCCCCCTCCCATCTCCTTTCTCCCCCTCCCTCTCATCTCCTTTCTTCCTTCTTCCCGTCTCCCCCTACTTCATTCATCCCCCTTCCCCTCCCTACCTTCTTCATTCTTCCCCCTTCCCTTTCCTCCCATCTTTTCCCCTTCCGCCCTACCTTCTTTTCCTTTCCTCCACTCTCCCCTTTTCTCCTATTACTCTCAACCCTCTTTCTCTTCCCTTTTCTCCTCTAAACCTATTCTTCCTCCTTTCCTCTACTATCCCCACCTCCTTTACTTCCCTTTCCCACCTCTTTTCTTCCCCTTCTACCCATATCCCCACTCCATTCGCCTTCTCTCTTCCTTCATTACTTCTCCTCTCCCCCTCCATTTTTTTCCTTCCACCTCTACCTCATCTCCTCCTCCTTTCCCCCTCAGACTCACTACCCCTCCATCTTTCCCCCATCTCTCCCTCAGTAAGTCCATCTTTTCATTCAATTTCTTCACTGTGACAATATCTTTTTTCATGTAAGTTAAACTGCTATACTCTTTTTACTTTAACTTGGCCTATAATTGCCATCTCCACTGATCTCCATTAGAAGTGTAACAATAGATTAATACTAGAATATGATGCTAGTCACGAAGAAGCACTGTGATAAGGATGCATAGCCGTAGTATTGTCTGATTCTGCTACTGAACTACGTGAAATAAGCTGCAAGAGGGCGAAAAGCTGGGCCAAGTTAGAGTAAAAGGAGTATAGCAGAGAACCATTTTAAACTCCCTGGTAGTAAAGGAATTGGTAAAGGCTGTCTCTAACCCCTCCAGCTAGAATAGGCTTTAGGCTGCATAAAATCGTCTGGAGATATTCATAGTAACGATAAGAGCAAAACAGAAATCATATATACATTAAACGTTCTATGTATAATGTTTTTGTTATCTCTGGGTGCTAAAAAAAATCTTTGGTTAGATTTTTTGCCCTATGTTAGATCAAGCCATTATTATCTTGTTCTTTAATGCGAGAGATCTGTGCTAATTTGAATCGTGTGGAGGTAGGAAGAATGATATGATGATTTACACACACACACACACACACACACACACACACACGGGGAGAGAGAGAGAGAGAGAGAGAGAGAGAGAGAGAGACAGACAGACAGACAGACAGACAGACAGACAGACAGACAGACAGACAAACAAAGACACACAGACGTAGACATACACACATGCATACCGTATATAGTTACGCACATACATAGACAGAGAGACAGAGACATACAGACACAGAGAGATTTATACAGACACATACATACATATATAGAGACATACATACGTACACACATACATATACACACACACAGAGACCGACAGACTGATTCATCGTCCTGAAAGGGTAAATTACATGGCAGGGAACTAATTAAGTGATTGTGTATACATGATTTAATTTTCATAGGAAGGCATTGGACCTTTAAAAGAGCCTTTGTTAATGACCTCAAAAGAAGCTAATTGGGTTAAGTGTGTGTGTATATGATTGGATTCTTTTTCTAGTCATATAGACGGCGGGAATGGCTGTATTTCTTCGTTTTCATCATCATCATCATCATCATCATCATCATCATCATCATCATTTACTTAGTCATCAACGCTAAAGCTTCTCACATCCCTATTATTATTATTACTATTATTATTATTATTATTATTATTATTATTATTATTATTATAGGGAAAATCTAAATCGCTGCCATTCGCATACCATTTGAGCTGCAGTCATTCTTTGCCATATAACAGTACAGGTTGGCCGCTTCATCTGACGAAATATCCCCCTGATCCAACTACCGGAACCCGGATAGGATTTGGAACACACACAAAGGTGACCCTGAAACTCAAGAACCAGTTAAGTCAGAGGGCTGAAATTTTTGTCATATACCTGGGACATGGCCAGAATGCAGTGCGTCATATAGTCCAGATCGGATCATTATTCTCCGAGATCGCATATGGTACAAAAAATCTGGACCACTCCGTAAGACAGAGAAGTCGCCTGATATTGCATGAAAGAATAAGTCTAGAGCCACCAAACTTGGGGGACTTGAATATCTTCATGGCCTAAGATAACATGCAAAAGATCGGTGACCTTAACCTCAAGGTCCCATTATAGCTCGGCGTAGAGGACAATGAAAAAAGAAGCAGGAGAGGAGTGTTGGTTGGACCTGAAGGAGATGGCAAGAGACAAATATTGGTGGACAGAGTTCATTGAGGCCCTATGCATCCCGTGGGGTGCCACAGGAAATGATTGATTGATTGACTGATTGATTGTATAATAGGCAATGGCTATGGGAAGCTTTGCGGCGTTTTGTTTAGTATTAAGAACTCCATATGCTGTGGAATTCTTATTGTTATTGACGATATTATTATTATTTTTAGGAAAATCTAGAAGGCTGGCATTCCAAGACCGTTCGAGATAGAGGCTTGAAATTTTCAGAAGTGATGTATCTTGGTTGCGGGCTTCTTTTGACCATTATTATTATTTTTTTTTTTTAATTTTTTTACCTAGCACTAGCGCCTTCTGTTATATTTTTCAGTTTTTACTCTCCTGCGCAGCAAAAATGACTGAATCGATTGCTTTTGCCAATGTTCCAGTATGTACTCAGTTTATACTAGTGCACCTGGATATTGATGCTGAGGTCCATCATATATTTTTTGAGATATCGAGGAAAATCAAAATGGTCGTCTCTAGCCTGAAAGTGCTAAAGCGGAACGTATTTGGCCGATTTTGCCCAAACTCGGTGGAAATGTAGAGGGTCATGAGTGAAAGTGATCTGCTTAGGATGAATGACCTTGACCTTGATCTCAAGGTCCCCTCCACTTTCCTCAACTCCTATCCACTTTCCTCAACTCCCCTCCACTTTCCTCAACTCCCCTCCACTTTCCTCAACTCCCCTCCACTCTAACCCCTCTTTCCTACCTAACCCCTCTTAATTTTCTCACCCCCTTCCCTCCTCTTCCCCTCCATACATTCCTGAGGCTTTCAGTTTTCCCTCAACCCTCTTCCTCAACCCTCCTCCCCTCAACATTCATCAGTCCCTCAGGTTCTGGACAATTAATCCTTCTTCCTCAACCCCTCCACTTTCCTCACCCCTTCCCTCTCCCCTCCTTCCTTCCTCAACCCCTCTAATTACCCTTCACTTTTCCCCTACCCCCTCCCTCTCTTCCACCACACCAACCCATTCTTCCTCCTCGATCTTACCACTTCCCCCTCCACACCTTCCCCCTCCACACCTTCCCCCTTTCTCAACCCCTCCATTTTTCCCTCAAACTTTACCCTCTTTCCTCAACCCCTCCGCTTCCCCCCACCCTTCCCCCTCCTCTTCAACCTCTCAATTTTTCTCAGCCTTCCTCCCATTTTTCCTCAAACCCCTTCACTTTCCCATCAACACCTTTCCTCTTTCTCAACCCCTCCATTTCCCCTTAACATCTTCCCTCTTAACCCATCCAGTTTCCCCTCAACCTCCCTCCCCTCCTTCTGAACTCCTCCACACCTTCCCTCTTTCTCAATCCCTCCCCTTTCTCCTCAAAACTTCCCCTCTTTTTCAATCCCTTGCGTCCTTGCTCAACCCCTCCACTTCCCATCAACCCCTCCACTTCCACTCAACCCCTCCACTTCCCCTCTTTTTCAACCCCTTGCTTCCTTCCTCAACCCCTCCACTTCCCCTCAACCCCTCCACTTCCCCTCAACCCCTCCACTTCCCCTCAAACTCTCCACTTCCCCTCAAACCTTCCACTTACACTCAACCCCTCCACCTTCCCCCTTAACCCCTCCACCTTCCCCCTTAACCCCTCCACATCCCTCCCAACTCCTCCACTTCGTTCCTAACCCCTCCACATCCCTCCTAGCCCCTCCACATCCCTTCTAACCCGCTCCACATCCCTCCTAACCCCTCCACTCTCCCTCCTAACCCCTCCACTTCCCTGCTAACCCCTCCACATCCCTCCTAACCTCTCCATTTCCCCTCAATCCCTCCATCTTCCCTCGTATCCCCTCCACCTTCCCTCCTAACCCCTCCACCTTCCCTCCTAACCCCTCCACCTTCCCTCCTAACCCCTCCACCTTCCCTCCTAACCCCTCCACATCCCTCCTAACCCCTCCACCTTCCCTCCTAACCCCTCTACATCCCTCCTAACCCCTCCACCTTCCCTCTTGACCCCTCCACATCCCTCCTAACCCCTCCACTTCCCTCCATCTTCCTTCCCCATTCCCCTTAACTCCTCCTAACCCCTCCACCTTCCCTCCCCATTCCTCTTAACCCCTCCTGACCCATCCACACCCCTCCTGACCCCTCCCCATTCCCCTCAACCCCTCCTCTTCCCCTCAAACCCCTCAGAAAAGTCTCAGGTCGTAATATAATTGAAACTCAGAGCGGCGACGCGTAAAATGACATTCCTTCGTGCCAGTGTAGTCAAATAAAATTAATCCACTTATGAACGGTCAACATAATTTGGATATTTTTCACTGGCTACGTATTTCTTGAGGCAGACCTGGAGTGGTGGTGGTGGTGGTGGTGGTGGTGGTAGTAACAGTGGTGGTGGTGATGGTGGTGGTGGTGGGGGGGGGTAGTAACAGTGGTGGTGGTAGTAACAGTGGTGGTAGTGGTGGTGGTGGTGGTGGTAATAATAACAGTAGTAGCAGTAGTGGTATAATTTGGCCTGACTCTCTCTCTCTCTCTCTCATTAATTTCTGGCCACTCTAATGGAATAAAATATGGCTGTTTAAACTAATTATCAGTGCTGGTTGGCCCTTCTCTCTCTTCAATTTTCCTTTTTTTCTTTTACTCTCTCTCTCTCTCTCTCTCTCTCTCTCTCTCTCTCTCTCTCTCTGGGGGGCGCGGTAGCACAGTGGTAGCGCGCTGAGCTTGTGATCGGGAGGTCGCAAGTTCGAGCCTCGCCCGGGCTACCGTTGCCGGGAGGGGTAGCTCCCTCCTGTAACCCAGCGAGGCTATATGGCCTTAGTTGCCTAGCTCGGGGAATTCATTTCTCCATTCTCTCTCTCTCTCTCTCTCTCCATTTTCATTTGTCTGTCTGTGGAAGTAGTCTGTCTGTCTGTCTGTCTGTCTGTGTCTCTGTCTGTGCCTGTCTGTCTGTGTCTCTGTCTGTGCCTGTCTGTCTGTGTCTCTGTCTGTGCCTGTCTGTCTGTGTCTCTGTCTGTGCCTGTCTGTCTAGCTCTCTCTCACTCACGCGCGCGCGCGCGCACACACACACACACACACACACACACACACACACACACACACACACACACACACACACACACACACACACACACACACACACACACACACACACACACACACACACACACACACTAAAACCATCCCTGCAAAATCAACATTGACAATTGATACCCCTTGTCAATAATATGATTTTTAGAGGGAAAATACAACACCTAATAATGCCCCCCCCCCAAAAAAAAAAATAAAAAAAAAAAATAATAATAAGAATAAACCAAGTAAATTTAATGGGATTCTCATAATAATAAAAAAATATATATATATAATTGAGTTTATATTAATCGTCTCTTTTGGAAATTTGTAAATACCGTGATTGGAATAAAATTTGAGTGATTTTTTTTTTTTTTTTGGGGGGGGAGGAAGCAAGGGGTGTGGGTTTGGGTTCGGACATAATTATCTCCCTTCTTTCTGTTTCTCTCTCTCCCTTCCTTCTGTCTTTCCTCTTTCCCTTTCTTCTGTCCTTTCCCTCTCCCTTTCTTCTGTCATTTTCTCTCTCCCTTCCTTCTGTCCTTTCCCTCTCCCTTTCTTCTGTCATTTTCTCTCTCCCTTCCTTCTGTCTTTTTCTCTCCTTCCTTCTGTCTTTTTCTCTTCTTCCTTCTGTGTTTCCCTCTCCCTTCCTTCTGTCTTTTCTCTCTCCCTTCCTTCTGTCTTTCCCTCTCCCTTCCTTCTGTCTTTCTCTCTCCCTTCCTTCTGTCTTTTCTCTCTCCCTTCCCTCTGTCTTTCTCTGTCTCCCTTCCTTCTGTCTTTTCTCTCTCCCTTCCTTCTGTCTTTTCTCTCTCCCTTCCTTCTGTCTTTTCTCTCTCCCTTCCTTCTGTCTTTTCTCTCTCCCTTCCTTCTGTCTTTCCCTCTCCCTTCCTTCTGTCTTTCTCTCTCCCTTCCTTCTGTCTTTTCTCTCTCCCTTCCCTCTGTCTTTCTCTGTCTCCCTTCCTTCTGTCTTTTCTCTCTCCCTTCCTTCTGTACTTTCCCTCTCCCTTTCTTCTGTCTTTTTCTCTCTCCCTTCTGTCTTTCTCACTTTCCCTTCCTTCTGTCTTTTCTCTCTCCCTTCCTTCTGTCTTTTCTCCCTCCCTTCCTTCTGTGTTTCCCTCTCCCTTCCTTCTGTCTTTTCTCTCCCCCTTCTGTTTTTTCTCTCTCTCCCTTCCTTCTCTCATTCTCTCTCCCATTCTCTCTCCCTTCCTTCTCTCCTTCTCTCTCCCTTCTCCCTCGTACTCCTTCCTCTTCCTTTTGTTCCCTCCCTCTTTCTTGGTCATTTTCCTTTCCTCCCTCCTCTGATTGTCCTTCCCTCCTTCTTTCTCATTATCCGTCTCTGTCTCCCTCGCCTTGCTGATTTCCCTTCCCTCCATTCTTATTTTTCCTCCCTCCATTCTTATTTTCCCTCCCTCCTACGTTCTTATTGCCCATTTCCCCTCCTCCCCCCATCTCTGTGTATTTTCCTCTCCCTCCCTCTTTTCTCCCTTCGTCCCTCCTCTCTCTCTTCCCCTCCTCCATTCGTTTCTTTCCATCATTAACTCCGCCTCCCTTTTATAACCCTCCCTCTCTCTCTTTCTTCCATTCTCTCCCCCCACCTCTCTCTCTCTCTCTCTTTCTACTCATCTACCATCCTCCTCCCTCTCTCCTATCTTCCTCCATCTCGCATCCTCCTCCCTCTCCACTCTCCCTCCCAGCCTCCTCTCTCCCTCTCCCTCTCACAGCCTCACTCTCCCTCTCCCATCCTTCTCTCTCCTCCTCTCCCTCTCCCAGCCTCCTCTCTCCCTCTCTCATTCTTCTCCCTCTCCCTCTCCCTTCCCTCTCCTTCTCCCAGCCTCCTCTCTCCCTCTCTCATTCTTCTCTCTCCCTCCCTCTCCCTTCCCTCTCTCTCTCCCAGCCTCATCCCTCTCCCTCTCTCTCTCCCCTCTCTCTCTCCTCTCTCAGCCTCGTCCCTCCTAATGACATTTAACAATTAGTAACACAGCTTTACCCGGGATTAGATTAACACGCAGACTAATGTAATTGACCCGGGATGGCCAGAGGGCAGTTAAGGGAGTTAATTGACCTGGTACAGCGATTCCCCAGTGAGTGAGGGAGAGAAGGGCAGGGAGGGAGGGAGAGACGGTGAATAATGGAGGAATTAGGGAGTGGTGGAGGAGTGAGGGAAGGGAGGAGAGTGAGACGGAAGAGGAATGAGTTTGGGTGATGATGATGATGACGATGATGATGATGATTTTGTGCCCGTGGTTCTCGAAAGCTTGTATAGCCATTTTTTTTTTTTAATACGCAGAAGAGGAGGTAAACGGCATGAGGCGGCGGGTTTGGCGAAATGGCGTTGGAATCAAAGGAAGAAGGGAGTGGAAATTTATGATGTACAGAATGGATGAGGAGAGACCAGGAGAAAAAGAATGTATGGAAATTACGGAGATGTGTCAAAGAAATGGAGGAAGAGGGGAAAAAAAGCAAGGAAAAAAAGCCAAGCATGAACTCTGAGATACTGTATAAAAAGTTTGAGGGAAGAATCATAGAGGAGTTTACATATTTATAATTACCTGTCTATCTACCTATCTATCTGTGCATATATTATAGACGGTGGACGTAAGGAAGAGGAAAGACTAAGAAATAAGACTATGAGTAAGGATATTGGTATGACTAAGTGGATGATGCAAAGTCAAGAGATGAGAGTTGCGTCAAGGAAAGATATTAGGCAGAAGGTGGGGATGAAGTGAATTATTGTGGAAGAAAAATGGAAAGGTGAGTGACGAGGAGATGAGGAAATGAGTGAGGAAGAGGAAGGATTGGACAGAGAGAGAGAGAGAGAGAGAGAGGTAAATGAGGAAGGGTGATAAAACAGTGAGGGGGAAGGGAGAGGGCAGTTAAGAAGGGAGGGAGGGGGGATCATTTAAGGTCAGACTGCTTCATTGAAACAAACGATCCTCTTGTTTTACTTAAGACTACTCAGGTTCCTCTCTAATTGTACCGACCAAAGTGCCTCCTCTCTTTTTCCTCTTTCCTCTTTGTCTTTTCCATTCGCCTCTCTTTTTCCCTTAATTATCTCCTTCTCTTCCTTTTTCTTTAACTTCCTCTTTGTGTCTCTTTTTCCTCCCGTTTTTTCTTCTTAAATTTCTCTTTCTCCTTTTTCTTTAACTTCCCATTTTCTCTTTTTTTTCTTTCGTTTTTCTCCCTTTCTTAATTTTCTCTCTTTCTTAACTTTCCTTTTATCCTCCTTTTTTCGTGTTTTTCGTTCTGTTTCCTTCTTTTCTCGTTCGTTTTTCTATTTCTCTCATTTCCATTTTCTCTTTATTTCCATTATTTGCTTTCTCTGCTCCCTCCCTCCCCCCCCTCTCTCTCTGTCACACACACACACACACACACACACACACACACACACACACACACACACACACACACACACACACACACACACACACACACACACACACACACACACACACACACACACACACACACACACACGTCTTACTTCTTCCCCTACAGTCTCTCTCACCCCTCCCTCCTCCAACCCACATCTCCACTTTCTTTCTCCCCATTCCACTGTCCTACCACGTCCTCTTCCTCGTCATTCCGTCTCTTCTCAACCCATCCCTTTCCTCTATCCCTTTTCCACACTTCCTCCCATCCCTTCCCCTTCATTGTCCCCTTTTCTTTCCTCTCGTTTCCCCTCAGTTTATATTTTTAACTCCTTCAACCCAAGATCTCTTTAGTTAAATATAGTGGTCCAGTCAGAATATAGTATAAATGAATCTTTAAGTTGGAGTTGATCTTTCCTTCACCCAGCCTTCCTATCTTTCCCTCTTTCTTCCTCAATCCCTCCCTCCCCTAATGCCCCTCCCTTTTTTCCTCAGTCCCTCCTTTCCCTTCTGTCCCTTTTCTTCCTCAATCATTCCCTTCCCCTCTGTCCCCCTTTCTCTTTCCTTCCCTTCCCTTTTGTTCCCCTTTCTTCCTCAATCCCTTCCCTCCTTTCTGTTTCCCTTTCTTCCCTACTCCCTCCCTTCCTCTGTCCTTCTTTCTTCCCCAGCCTCTCCCTTCCCCTCTGCTCCCTTTCTCCCTCTGTCCCTCCCTCCCCGTCTCAGCTCTCCCTTTCCTTCCTCATCCCTTTTCTTCTCACTTCATCTCCTCAGATTTAAATCCTCCTTTCCTTTTTAATCAGGTCCTTCTCGTATATCTCAGGCATCTTCCTTGATCTTATTTCAATCCTCCCTTACACCTTTAACATCCCAAATGTTTCGATGCTCTCAAAACATTTTCCTCAGCCCTCTTTACATCCTCCTGTCTTCTCACTTCAGTCCCATCTAAGAAATAATAACCACTCCTCGCTTCTTAACTACCATCTTGACCCCGTTCCTGATTCTTAATGGAAACCTGGGCATTGGAGTTCAAAGAGAAGTACACAACAACAAACTATGGATTCTTTCTAGATCGTTTGGTACAGGGCAGATTGTTAATGTGATTCTAATCTGTTGGTCAAATAGAAGACTATTAAAACATGACTATTAATGATACAGTTAATGAGGTATTTCTTACGGTATATTATTTTTCTTCACGGCCACATCTACACATTGCTGTATATCCGTCAGAATTGCCCTGCTTTGTTTCTTTCCCTCACTTGTTTCTCTTCATGTCATCATTTAAGTTTCCCTAATTCTTGCCTTCAAAGTCCCCGTTTCTCACCATCACGTCCCATTTTCTCAGTATCACCATCACCGTCACCGTCATACACTTTTTCCTACCTGACCTCAACTCTTGACTTCAGTTTTCATTTACTGGCTAAACAATACAATTCCACTGTTCTTCCCTTATAGTTCTCCCTCATACTGTTCATTTTACACCCCCACCCCCACACACTTATTTGTTCTTTTCCAGTTCACTCTACTCTTTCCACGACTTCTGTTTTCACACACATACCCACACACGTCTCTGTCTCACCTCAGTCATTAACATCTCCTTCTTATTATTATTTTCTCATTCTTTCCCAGTCATCACACTCATCTTTTCTGCATTTTCGCTTATCGTCTCTCACTCTCCCACCCCTTCACACCGTCCTCTTCCTCCCTCCCTCTCTTTAGTTCTCTCCCTTACCGTCCCTCTCGATGCTGATGAGACCATACGTGGTGATACTTGCACCCTGGGTGAAGCTAAGCAACTGCAGAGTCCACCCAGGACCACCTCTTACAGAGTCCACCTCTTACACTCCCATTCGTTCTGTTCCATCGCACTGCCTTCCCTGTTTTCTTGTACCTCACGCTCTCTTCCCTTTACATCCTCTCACACTCCCTTTACCATCACACGTTGCCTTCACACTGCATACCATTCTATTTCACACTTCCTTATCTTCCTTCCTGTCCCTTTAGCTGGACCCTTCCCATCTTCCCATTGCACTTTCTCCTCTCGCTTTTTACCCCTATATTATCACCATTCCCTTCACGCCTTTCCTTTCACACCTCACTCTCACACTCCTTTCCCTTCACTCAACCACATCCAGAATATTCCTCCCTCACAATAACTTCCCTTCCTCGCCCATTTTGCCTTTTCTCCACTTCCTCCCCTCACACTCCTTCACTCTTGTATCTTCCCATCACTCTCCATTCCCCTCATTCCATCGCTTCATCCCCTTGCGTTCCTTCCTTTTTGCACCCCACCCTCCCTCTTCATTCTCTTCACACTTCCCCTTCCTTTCCCTTCACCCCTTCATTTTCACTCTCCCCTCCCTTCGCCCCTCTTCCCCTTCGCCCCTCTCCCCCTCACACCCCCACCAGCACCAGACACCTCTCTCCTTCTCTGATATCACCCATGTTGACCAAGTAAATATTCTGTCATTGTATTTTGGTTTGAAGACCACTCCTCCTGCTGGCTGCTGTCCCTTCCCCCCTCCACTCTCCCCACTCACACACACACACACACACACACACACACACACACACACACACACACACACACACACACACACACACACACACACACACACACACACACACACACACACACACACACACACACACACACACACACACACACACACACATTCTTCCTAGCAGTACACAAGATTCAATTCCTTTCCTTCATGTGTTGTCTCACCTAACATCACAATTAGGGACCTCGATGCAAACCGAATAATACGTATCTTTTTCTAGGGGATGAAAGGGACTTAGAAAAATATTGTCTACCCTAATTATTCACGTGGAGTCAATAGGCGTATAATCAAAACCATCTTAATTCCTCTTCATTTTCCTCCTTCTACTCCTTGTCTGATTTCGTCCACGTCTTGTCCTTCATCTTACTGGTTTAAGATTTCGTAATGCCTCTTCTTTAGCGAGTTATTTTGCCTGTTATACCTTAAATTTTCCTTCCCTCCCCTTCTCCATCCCTCCACCTCTCATTCCCTTCCCCTCTCTTTCCCACACCCTCTTCGTTCTTCTCCCTTTCCTTCCCTTCCCTTCTCCTTCCCACCCCCTTTTCCTTCCCTCCACCTTCCCTCCCCTCACCTTCCCTCCTCCTCCTCCTCCTCCTCCTCCTCCTCTCCTCCTTCCCTCCCCTTCCCTTCCAGCCGTCCACTTCTGCCCGCCCGTCTATAATTGCCATCAACTGACCAATTAGGACGGGAAAGGCGATAATTGGTGGCCCTTGTGAGACGCCACACAGATATAAATATTAGGATGGGACGGCCGGACCTGTCGCCTGAGGGGGTGTAGGAAGAGAAAAAGAATGACAGGAGAAAAGAGAAAGGAAGGCTGAGAGAGAAGTAGTGGACTGGAGAGGGAAAGAAGAGGGGAGAAGAGAAAAAGGTGGGGAGATGGTGTAAAGGAAGAAAGAGAGGGAAGAAGGAGGAGGAGGAAAAGAGGGAAGAGAGGGAAGAAGAAGGAAAAGAGGGAAGATGAGAGGGAAGAGCAAGGAGGAGAAGAGAAAAGATGAGAGGGAAGAGGAAGGAGGAGGAAAAGAGGGAGGATGGGAGGGAGAGAAGATAGGTTATGGAGGAAAAAAGGAGAGAGGTAATAGAAAGGAAAGAGAAGAGGAAAGGGGGGAGTGGGAGAGGAGACAGGAAGCAGAAGGAATGGAAGTGAGAAGGAAGGTAGAAAGGAAAGGGTAAGGAGAGAAAAAAAGAGGACAAAAGAGGGATAAGAGGGAAAGGGAGGGAAAAGGAGAGTGAAGGTGAGGAAGAAAAGAAAACCAGGGAGAACACAGTACAGAAGAGGAGAGAAAGGAAAGGGTGGGAGGGAGAAATAAAAGGGGTTGTAAGGGAGAATGGGAAGAAATGTATGAAAGAATAGAGGAAGAAGAGGAAGGGGACGAGGGATAGGAGAGACGAGAGGGGAGAGGTAGAAGTGAATGGAGGGGGGTGAGGAAAAAAGAGAGGGAAGAAGGAAATAAGTTGAAAAGCAAGGATAGGAAAAGAGGGAAGGGGTAGGAGAAGAAAGGAGGGAGAGGGGAAAAAGAGAAGAGAAAGGATAGAGGAAGAGGAAGCCAGGGGAAAGGCAAGGAAGGGAAGAAGAGAATGTGGTGAAAAAGAGAGAGAGAGAGAGAGAGAGAGAGAGAGAGAGTAGGGGAAGTGTACAGGAGGGTTTAGGTGTAAAATGGTGGGAGGCGCTTGGGGGGAGGGGGGAATCGAGGGGAGAGGATGTGAGGGGGAGGGGAAGAAGAAGAAGAGTCTTGGTGTAAAGAGGGGAGGAGAGGCGGAGGGGGGGGCGGAAATAACGGAAAAGGAGGAGGGTAGAAGGGGTGAGGTTTAGATTGTGTGTGTGAGGGGAATGTGGGTGTGTGTTGGTGTGTGGGTGAGGGTGTGGATGTGGCTGTGTGTTGGTGTGTGTGTATGGGGGTGTGTGGTTGTGTGGGGGTGGGTAGGTGGTTGGGGTGGGTGGTTGGTTGTGGTCGTGGGTGTGGGTGTGGGTGTATATTGGTGTGTGGGTGTGTGTTGGTGTATATTGGTGTGTGGGTGTGGGTGTGTGTGGGTGTATATGTGGGTGTGGGTGTGGGTTGGTGTGTGTATGTGAGTGGGGATGAAGGTGGGGGGTGAGAGGGGAACTAGGGGAGGGTGAGTGAGGGGTGACAGTTAGAAGGGGAGGAGTTTAGGCTAAGGGGGGGAGGTGGGGGGAATCCAGGGAAGGTGGGGGGGTAGGTGACAGGAGAACTTCTGGCTAATTGGGCCCCCCGTGTCAATGCTATTTTTTTTTTCACTTATTTTCCTTCATTCCCTCTGACCTCCCTTCTCCCCAAGTCTTTGTTCCCTTCCCTTCCTTCCTTTCTCCCTTCTTCCCCACCCCTTTTTCCCTTCCCTTCCTTCCTTTCTCCCTTCTTCCCCACCCCTTTTTCCCTACCCTTCCTTCCTCTCTCCCTTCTTCCCCCTTTTGTCCCTCCCCTTCCCTTCTTCCCTCCCTGCCTTCAATATTCTTCTCCCTCGGCACAGTCTCCCTCCATCCGTTATACTCCTTCCTTCCCCCCTCCCTCGTCCCTCTCCCTCCCTGTCTTCCTCTTACTTTCATCTCTCTCTCTCTCTCTCTCTCTCTCTCTCTCTTCCTCCTGATGTTTTATTTACATGTATTTTCTCTTCTGTCTTCTTCCGGACGATGATGCCAACAACTTCCGGGTTTGTCGTAATTAAGTTCCGTGTTCGCGTTGACATCGAAGGCGTCGTGGTATCTTTTCTTTGGCGATTTATTCTCCTTGCTTAACATTATTTTCTGTATAGGTCATATCGTGTTAATTGCATGTATCATTAACACAGAAGAGGAAATTGAGTTGTAATGTTCAGACTAAATCGCTACGCAGAAAGTCTTGCGTAATTTCCAGACCTTCTTAGAAATGTCCAGACCCTCATAGAAATTTCCAGGCCCTCATAGAAATTTCCAGGCCCTCTTAGAAATTTCCAGACCCTCTTAGAAAATTCCAGACCTTCTTAGAAATTTCCAGACCCTCTTAGACATTTCCAGACCCTCTTAGAAATTTACAGACCCTCTTAGAAAATTCCAGACCTTCTTAGAAATTTCCAGACCATCTTAGACATTTCCAGACCCTCTTAGAAATGTCCAGACCCTCTTAGAAATTTCCAGACCCTCTTAGATATTTCCAGACCTTCTTAGAAATTTCCAGACCCTCTTAGACATTTCCAGACCCTCTTAGAAATTTCCAGACCCTCTTAGATATTTCCAGACCTTCTTAGACATTTCCAGACTCTCTTAGAATACGACTCCGAGGCTTGTATTCTCGTCGGTTAAGGAAGCTCCCTAACACTTTTTCCTAAGCGATTTATTTTGTTTAGTGCACCTTCCTCTCCTCTTCTGTGTTATAAAAATTCATCCAACATCGCCATACTCAGAGTAGATATTATACAGAAGGATATAACCCAGCCATATCCAAAAATAAATCGCTAAGGGGGAGAGGTTAGGACGCTTCCTTACCTTCCGAGAATACGAGCCTTAGAATACCACTCCTAGGCTCGTCTTCTAGTCGGTTAAGGAAGCAACCTAACACCTTTTGTTAAGCGACTTATTTGGCTCACTACACCATGCTGCTGTCTTGTGCGTTGTTCATATTTATTTCAAAGATTACATGAATAACACAAGCGATACTTAACGAGCTGCATGAAGAAATAAACCGCAAAGGAAGAGGTGTTAGGGTGGTTCC
Organism: Coenobita brevimanus; assembly: GCF_032717465.1. Classification (NCBI taxonomy): domain Eukaryota; kingdom Metazoa; phylum Arthropoda; class Malacostraca; order Decapoda; family Coenobitidae; genus Coenobita; species Coenobita brevimanus. The sequence continues at coordinate 674,831 of NC_137034.1, forward strand.
TTGAGAGACTTGTACCGACATCAGTCCATGTAAATACCCATGAAAATCTATGGATCCTTCTCTCCATGGTTCACTACATCACTCCTTTATTGATTTTCGTTTATTAATTTCAAACAGGCTGGGTCAGAAGTAAGGCCACATTCCTGTCATTCATTTCCACTCCATTCATTGCATAATCTCCTCTGTCACTACTCTACTCCTTCCCTCCAATCCAGTCTCCTATTATCGCTTCCTTCATTACTCCCGTCTCCATCATTACGACCTACCTACACGCCTTTAACCAATCCCAGTCACCCTCCCTCATATACTGCTTTCTATTACCACTCACATCTTCAATCCTAGCTCCTCATTTCCCACTCATCTCCACTCCCTCCCATCAATCCATACCACCCTCCCTCATGTGCTTTTACCTGCTATCATTCATCACGTCTTTCCAAACTCCTTCGTCATCACGCATCTACACTCCTCTCTCCAGTCCAAGCTGCCATCCCTCATATACTCCTCTTCTTATCACATCTCTCCTCTTCAGTCCAAACGCTTCTATATCATCTCATCTACACACTCCCCCTCTAATTCAAACCAGCCTCCCTGATGTACTCCTCTCTTATCCACTACTGTTATCTCAATCTACCTTTATCACTCACTCTTATCTTCAGTTCAGCATCCTTCTCACGCCTTTATCTCCCCACCATGCCGTCAGCCCCAACCACCCTCCCTCGTGTCATCTTTTCTATCAGTACTCGTCATTTCAGCCGCTTCTACTACCAACTCTTGTGTTTAATCTACACTCCATTCTGGCAGGCTTATCACTTGAATCCATCTTCCTTAATCACAAACTTATTTCATCAGTTCTCCATCCTCACATATCCCCTCCAATCACAGCCGCCCTGCCTCATGTACTCGTTCACTTTTCTTTTTGCAGTCACCTCTTTTTACAACACTTCTCTTTAATCTAAGCTCCTTCAGCGCCACCTCATCACTTCAAACTTCTTTTATTAGTAACTCATCTCCCTGCTAATCCCAGCCACCCTGCTTCATGTCCTCGTCACTTCATTTTTACGGTCACCTCTTTTACAAACTCTTCCCTTTAATCCTTTATCTTCACCTTATCATTTCAGTCCAGCTTTCATTATCATCAACTCATCTTCCAGCCATTTCAGTCAAACTTCCTTTATCACTAACTCATCTCCCTGCCAATTCAGTCAGACTTCCTTTTATCATTACCTCATCTCCCTGCCAACTCAATCCAGCTTCCTTTATCACAAACTCAACTTCCTGCCATTTCAATCCAGATTCCTTTACCACTAACTCATCTCCCTGCCAATCCCAGCCGCCCTGCTTCATGTCCTCGTCCACTTTACCTGTTACGAGCATTGACAAAAACACCTGCCAACTGCTGACTCTCCGGACCGCCTTGCTCACCGCTGTGCCGATTGCTGACTTATTCAACACCATCGATGTTTCAGCGAACCGCGGAGAACCACACTGGGCATTAGGTGTGTGTTTGTGGGCCCGTCACGCGATATTAGTGGTGCCCGATTGATTTGTCATTAGTGAGGACGGATGAGGAGGTGGGGAGGGGATTGGGGAGTGGTGGGGAGGTGAGGAGGGAGTTGGGGAGGAGGTTTGGGAGGTGAGAAGGTTAGGGAGTGGTGGGGAGGTGAGGAGGGAGTTGGGGAGGAGGTTTGGGAGGTGAGGAGGGAGTTGGGGAGGAGGTTTGGGAGGTGAGAAGGTTAGGGAGTGGTGGGGAGGTGAGGAGGGAGTTGGGAAGGAGGTTTGGGAGGTGAGAAGGTTAGGGAGTGATGGGGAGGTGAGGAGGTTTGGGAGGCGAGAGGGGAGTGGTGGGGAGGTAAGGAGGAAGTTTGGAAGGTGAGAAGGTTAGGGAGTGGTGAGGATGTGGGGAGGGGACTGTGGAGGGGTGGGGAGATGAGGATGGAGCTGGGGAGTGATGGGTAGGTGAAGATGAGGTTGGGGAGTTTTAGGGAGGTGAGGGGGGATTTTGGGAGTGGTGGGGAGGGTATTCGGGAATGGTGGGGAGGTGAGGAGGTTGGGGAGTGATAGGGAGAATAGGGATGGTTGGGGAGTGGAAGGGAGAAGAGGGATGGTTGGAGAGTGGTGGGGAGGTGAGGATGGGGTTGGGGAGAGGTGGGGAGGTGAGGAGAAAGTTGGGGAGTGGTGGGGAAGTGAGGAGGAGGGTGGGGAGTGGTGGAGAAGAGGGAGTTAGGGAGGCAGGAGTGGTGGGGAAGAGGGAGTTAAGAAGCTAAGGCAGTAGTGGGGAAGAGGGAGTTAGGGAGGTAAGATTGTGGTGGGGAAGAGGGAGTCAGGGAGCTAAGGCAGTGGTGGGGAAGAAGGAGTTATTGAGTTAGGGGACCGGTGGGGAATAGCGAGTTAGGGAGTTAAGGGACAGGTGGTGAAGAGGGAGATAGGGAGGTGAGGGAGTGGTGGGGAAGAGGGAGTTAGGGAGCTAAGGGAGTGGTGGGGAAGAGGGAGTTATGGAGGTAAGGGAGCGGTGAGGAAGAGGGAGTTAGGGAGGTGAGGGAGTGGTGGGGAACAGGGAGTTAGGGAGCTAAGGGAGTGATGGGGAAGAGGGAGTTAGGAAGATAAGTGTGGTGGGAGGAGGCAGTTAGGGAGATAAGAGAGTGGTGGGGAAGAGGGAGTTAGGGAGGTAAGAAAGTGGTGGTGAAGAGACAAATAGGGAGTTAAAGGGATGGTGGAGAAGAGGGAGTTAAGGAGATAAGTGTGGTGGGGAAGAGGGAGTTAGGAAGTGATGGGGAAGAGGGAGTTGTGGAGGTGATGATGTGTGTTTATGGGGCCGTGACATTAAAAGAGTGACACCTGATTGAGTTGTCATTAATGTGGACAGATGGAGAGGTGAGGAGGGGGTTGGGGACGTGAGGGATGGGTTGGAATTGGTGGTGAGGAACGGTTGAGGAGTGGCAACAAGGTGGTAGGGAGTGTGGGGGGTGCTAAGGGAGTGAGTGGGGAAGCTGGATTTAGAAGGGTGAGAGAGTGATGTAACCTGTAGCAAAGGTTGTGTCGAGGAAAAAGGATTTGGGTAGATGAGAGAGGGGTGGAAAAAGAATTGGGGAAGCGATAGTGTGTGCTTTTGGGGAATCACGCAATATTATCAACACAGGATTGATTTGTTGTTAGTACGACCAGCAGAAGAGGTGACAGAAAGGTGGGGAAGTAGGATTTGCTTGGTGTTAGACTAATGGGGTGAGATAGGAATGGTTGGGGAGTGGTAGTGAGGGTGAGGGATGGTTAAGATGTGGCTGGGAGGGTGAGGGGTGGTAAGGGAAGAAGTGGGGAAGCTGGATTTGGGAGGGTGAGAGTGTGATGGAAAATGCAGCTAAGGGACTGGTGGGGAAAAGGGAGCTGGGGAAATGAGGGTATGAATTTGTCGAATCATCACGTGATATCCGAGAGAAGAGATTTTGTTAATAGTTCATAGAGGTGAGAGGCTGGAGAGGAGTTTGGGGAGGTGAGAAGGTGGTGGGAGGGTGATGAATGTTTTTAAGGTGGTGGGATGTGTCTTCTTGCCGGATTTATGATGAAGGTGGGTGATGAGAGGGAAGGTTGTCAATGTATGAGAAGCACAAGGGACCACAGGGAACTATAAGGGATGATGAGATGATTTTGTGAGGAAGGAAAACCAGAGGGGGTGGGTGACTCATTCATACACCAATCATAGATGACTCAGATTTTATTAACACGATGTAGTATTCACGTCAGATGACCCAGTTCCGTCACATAAAAACGAGGACTGGTTAGAAATGTTTGAATTGATGACGAGCGAAGGAAAAATGGAACAAAGGGGAGAAAAACAGCTTGATGGTGTAACTGTGTAGTTCGTGTTGTTTTATTATATTATTTTCTTCACATAAATGGCCGTGCGTGTGTAACTCCAAAGCAGAGAGGGGAATTTAGATATTGGCAGTGCAAATAACTGTATTATGTGTGCGTGAGAGTGTGTGTGTGTGTTTGTGTCTGCAAAAACGAACGTGTATTAAGACATGACCTCTTCCTTGTGTGTGTGTGTGTGTGTGTGTGTGTGTGTGTGTGTGTGTGTGTGTGTGTATGAAGGGGAGGTGATTGTGTGTGTGTGTGTGTGTGTGTGTGTGTGTGTGTGTGTGTGTGTGTGTGTGTGTGTGTGTGTGTGTGTATGAAGGGGAGGTGATTGTGTGTGTGTGTGTGTGTGTGTGTGTGTGTGTGTGTGTGTGTGTGTGTGTGTGTGTGTGTGTGAGCATATGAGTAGGTATATATATGTGCAGAGGTGATTGTGCGCGTGTGTAGGTGTAGGTGATTGTGTGCTTGTATGTTACCAGATGATTGTGCGTGCGTGTATATATGTAGGCAATTGTGTGCGTGTGGTAGTGTGCGTGTGTTGGAGTGTTTTGGGGTGTTGTGAGTCCATTTGGGGTAAAAGCATAATATACTGTTGAGTGTTACGATCTGAGAGTCTGGCTACCTTGTTGTATTGGCTAGTAATTTGGGCAAATATTATCCACTGCCCCCCACCTACTCCTTACTACTCTCTCTCTCTCTCTCTCTCTCTCTCTCTCTCTCTCTCTCTCTCTCTCTATTTTACTTCTCACCTCTTGCTCTCTTCGTCCTTCCCATCTCCTGTTCTCTCTCTACATTTCAATCTCTTTCCCCTTTCCCATTTCCTTTGCATCCATTTCTTTCTCTTTCTTCTCTCGCATTTTCTATTTTTTACTCTGAACCCCTTTAGAATTATGACTGTTTTATTTATTTATTTTTTTTTTAGGCTGCTACGAGGTGGTATATTTACAGTAGATTAGGAAGGACCTCACACTCAGGGGGATACGAATGATACCCCGTAGCGACTCTTTAACTGCGATTGGTCTTCTCTAATAATCACTAAAATCATGTGACAATGGCAAGGAAAAACCAAAAAGCCATCCTACTTCTTCCTTCACCATCCCCCTTGTTCCCTGCTATTGAGTTTACTGTACTTGTGGCGACCATCATCCACTCATTTGTTGTTGTGCTGTCACCTTCCTCAAGTGACTACCCTGAGTGCCCAGCCTAATGGTTTCCTGTTACCTCGGAAACCATTTAGAACGCTGGGTGGTAACCATATTGCCAATTAACGGGGTGATGTGGATCTTACAGTGGTGTCCCTATCAGTTGGGTGGAGAGACGCAAATGCAGTGCCCATCCAAGAACCAAACCTCTACACCTCCCCAAGCCTCGCCTTGCTATTTCTCTGTCCACCTCAAGGGAACATCGGTTCATTGCATGGGATGGCCCTGCAGGGATCATTGCTTGCCTGGGGTCGATAGTTCTGCTCGACCAGTCATACCAGGGTTACTCTAGTACCACTACAGTTCACATTTCCTAGTCGTGACTGTTTAGACTTCGTACCTGAACACCTTCACTTTTGTGTATTGAATTCTCGTTACTGCCAGGTAGTTTTAATCAGCTTAGGGTCGACCTTCTCGTGGCACAGAATTAGATGGCTATTATTTGTAACCCCTTCCCTCCTATGGGTCTCCTATAAACTGAATATAATCCCTTGGTATTAGGAAGAATAAAGGACAAAGGACGTCACTGGCTTTCTGTAATGATCATTCGTTCTGCCTTTTAGTAATCAATCTGTCTGGCCTTCCTTCCTCACTTTTTCAAACTCGTGTCCTTCCCTCTGCAGGGCACAATGGAGGTCGTGACCCGCAGGCCAGCCCAGGACACCTCCCCGGACGGCCACCCCCTGTGTCCTGCGCTCACGTGAGTACCAAGACATATTTTTGTCATTTGTATACGTGTTAATTTTTCTGTAGATCAGAGTGAGATGCAGGACACATCATGGTTCGTGTGTCCTTCCATTGTATAAGTACCCAAGACACCTTATTATTATCTCCCGTCTTTAGCAAGGCAAGGTGCGATTTAGTGTGTGTGTGTGTGTGTGTGTGTGTGTGTGTATGTGTGTGTGTGTGTGTATGTGTGTGTGTGTGTGTATGTGTGTGTGTGTGTGTGTGTGTGTGTGTGTGTGTGTGTGTGTGTGTGTGTGTGTGTTTCCATTATATCCCATGAACGGCTTGAGCTATCAACATGAAACCTTCAGGGTATCAAGATATGGCCTAAATCTTGGACTTGGCCAACAGCATATTCTGGCGGGTGGTTAGCGTTCGGCTCCCGGATACTTTTCTTTCATTTTCTTATGTTTTCTTATATTTTCCGTGTATCAGACGGAGATGTAGGGATTATTTTGGTTTCTGTGTCGTGCCGTGACATGATTACGTTATTTAATTTTGTTCATGTATTTCTGTGGTTGCTCTAACGTGTGTTTTATTTTTATGCATCAGATTCTGAGGTAAACACTACCTTCATGATATGCCTCAGCCTCATTCAGTTTACCAGTATATAGTTTCTTTCTGTCTATCCTTCTTTCTCGTGCGTTTCAGAAAGCCTCTCTCTCTCCGTGCCAGTAGTGCTATTGCTTCCGTTTTTTTATATTTTTTTTATTCCGTGCTTCTGTTTTTTTTGCGCTTTTGCGTTTTTGAGTGCTTCTGTTTAATTTAGTGCTTTTTTTTTTTTAGTGTGTTTTTTGGGGAGCTTCTGTTTTTTTTTTTTTTTTGTAGTTTTTTGAGTTCATCCGTTTTTTTTTTTTTTTTTTTTTTTTTTTAGTGCTTCGGTATATACATGAAATATATTGTGCGTATATTTTTTTAAGGGGGAGTTTTTTTTTGTGTGTGTGTGCTGTTTTTTGAGTTCCTTTTTTTTTTTTTTTTTTTTTTTGTGTGTGCTTCGGTATATACATGAAATATATTGTGCGTAGATTTTTTGAAATGGGCATTTGGAAAAGGCATGACCATCAGCATAGCTTTATTATACATCCGTCATTATCATCATCATCCTCGTCGTCGTCATCGTTACTATCACCATCATCATTATTTTTATCACTATCGCTATCATCACCATCATCATCACCGTCGTCATCGTCATCGTAACTATCACCATCACCATTATCTTTATCATTATCACTGTCACTATCACCACCACCATCATCATCATCATCATCGTCGTCGTCGTCGTCGTCGTCGTCGTCGTCGTAACTATCACCATCACCTTTTTCTTTATCATCATTATCATCATTATCACCGTCATCACCCATCATCATCATTAACATCATCATCGTATCATCATCATCATCGTCGTCATCATCATCATCATCATCATCATCATCATCATCATCATCATCGTTGTCCTTGCCCTAATCCACGAAAAATGGTTCCTAAACATGAAATCATCTTCATTAGTCCAGTCTGTCTTCCCCTTGTTAGTAAGTTCTCCAATATGACTGTTGAAATCTTGGCTACTGTCTTCATATTTAATAAACAAAAAAGACTAGCAACGTTACGGCTATTCTGTCTTCGTTAAAATTGTACCTAATGATAATGAAGATGTATTTCCTTCTCTTTTGGACCTATGTATTGTTATTATGGTTTTTTTGTGTGCCTGTTAAGTACAATTGAATCTGTATTATATTATTTTTGTTGCCTCTAGAGGATCCTGTTAAGTGTAGGGGAAACTTGCGGCGTGAAGGATTAAAATGATCTCTGTAAAATGTGATGTCGGTGTGCAGATTTAATATGTACGGCATATATACAGGCCAGCATCGTTACGACTAGGATAATTATGTCAGAATTATGGTTTTATCTTTATCCATCTGTAATCTATAGCTTGCTATCCAAACATCCATCCATCCCTCCCTCCATCCCTCCATCCGTCTCTATTTATAGTACGATGGTGTCATTTATATCATTTTTGTTCCCTCACTACGACGGTGTTCACCTTATAGAGAATTTGCGAATTGAAGTAGTTCGATTCAGCCTTCATTAAACCCATCAGTATTGGGGTGTTCTCCCATGATGAACAGAACAGCATAGTAGTGGCCAGAATAAGCTAAAAAGTATGCATCATCTTCCTGGATTAATATAGTGCCAAAATCTCGATCCATCTCAAGAACCCAGCAGTCCTCCATTCAATATTCAGTGACCCTTCCTTCCCAGCTGGCAGAGTGGTTGGCACAGGAGAGGGCCTCATTTTTATTAATTTTCTCCCGGTTTTTTCCGTCCATAAGTTTTTGGGAAGTCTGTATTCTTTTTTAATATACTTTTTCTCCCCCGGCCATTCTCACTCCCGGGTCCATTTCTCTGGTACCGTCTCCCTCACCACCTTACCTCTCCCTCCCCGCCTTCCCCACCTCCTCATCCCTGCCTCTCCCACTTCCTCACCCCTCGCCTCCCCCACCTACTCTCCCTGGCCTTCCCCTCCTCCTTACCCCTGCCTCCTCCACACCTCCTTACCCCCTTCTCCCACACACCTCCTTACACCCGCCTCCATTCCTTACCCCCTTCTCCCCGACCTCCTTACCCCCTTCTCCCCCACCACCTTACCCCTTTCTCCCCCAACACCTTACCCCCGCCTTCTCCACCTCCTCAACCTTCCGCCTCCTCCATTATTTTACCCCCTCCTCCTCACCTCCTTACCCCTTCTTCCACACCTCCTTACCCCCTCTTCCACACCACCTTACCCCCGCCTCTCCCTCCTTCGTACCGTCCGCCTCCTCCAGCACCTTACCCCTTCCTCCTTACCCCCTCCTTCTTACCCCTTCCTCCTCACCACTTCCTCCTCACCTCCACCTCCCGACCTCCTTATCCCCGCCTCCCTCACGTCCTTACCCTCACTTCCTTCCTTCTTAAAAGCTTCCTTGCCACTCTAAGACATTTTCGCAGAGATCTTCGTCAGTGCCTTCCTCACCTAGTTAACTCCTGTAGGACTATGTTTGCTTTTTTTCTATATATTTATGGTTATCGTTAGGCATTTTTATTCGGTTTAGGAGAAAGCTTTTTGATTATTGTAAATGGATTTGATTAACTGATATTATTACACACACACACACACACACACACACACACACACACACACACACACACACACACACACACACACACACACACACACACACACACACACACACACACACACACACACACACACACACACACACACATCATTTTACACTCCCATCAGTTTACTGGTAAAGAACGCAGAAACAATTTAGACACCAAAACACTGAAAGCCATTATTATCTTTAGTCAGCGAATCGTATATCTCTCAAAGATCACATTAACAGACTCATGAGAAGCTGCGCCCATGCTTTCTTATCGAGACAGTCTATTAATCACCTAATTGTCTACCTTATCGTGTGTCGTGACGAAAGTGGTGGGGTTACCTGGACGGCCTAGCATTCCTATCCTCTTACCTGTCCACTCACATACTAGAGAGAGAGAGAGAGAGAGAGAGAGAGAGAGAGAGAGAGAGAGAGAGAGAGAGAGAGAGGTCTTTTATATTGGTAATTACCTTGTCACATTGTTTGCGTGGGGACTTTTTTGCTGATCGCTTAGAGTCACTCAATGTAAATGCCTGAGAAATCTTACCAGTCAGTAACTCCCTCATTATAAGGTAAGAGTTTCAAGTTTTGCTCGCGGTCTTTTTTTTTATAGATTTTTTTTTTTTATAGATCAAAGGTCTACGTCACAAGCCAAGGTCAAAGTTTTTATCCGATTTAGACCAAAGTTTGTGGAAGGATTCAGTATGACGCACGGACAAATGAATTCGATTTTGAGAACAGTCAGACAAAGCTCAAGGTCACAGAGAAAGGTCAGGAGTCGTGGTCACAGGGCAAGAAGTTGATCCGATTTGGACCGAACTTGGTGGAAGGGTTAAGGATCAGGCAGGAATGAAGTAATTTAATTCTGAAAGCACTCGGTCAAGATCGAAGTCACTTGAAGTCAAATGTTCCACCCTTTGACCATTTATCTAGCACCAGTATTGCACTTTCTGAATTCTCCATTTTTGTTTAGTTTACCCTTACTATACCCTCTTTATCCTAACGTGGCCCACATTTTCGTCCTTTTCCAGCCTATTTCACGTAGTTCTACATTCCTTCCATAGCACTTCTTCGTGACTGGCATCGTGAGAGAAAAAGATAATGCTACAGCTCTACAGTCTTTCCATAGCACTTCTTCGTGACAGGAATCATGTACTCGTATTGTGTTAATCTACTACAACTCAGGATTCAAGATGGAGAGATGGCAATTTTAGGCCAAGTTAGAGTGAAGGAGGTGTAGAAACAAGCGA
>NC_137034.1:690000-740000 GCF_032717465.1 Coenobita brevimanus
GTTTCCTCTCATAACCCAATCCATGAAGACACTGGAGACTAAGCGGTAGGGAAGAATAAAGTAATAAGGTGTGAAAGAAGAGAACCCAAGGATAATAAGAGAGCAAAGGAAGGGGTAAATAGAGATACCTAATAGAGATACATTAATAGAGGAAGAGTAGGACGGGGGAGCATGTACATAAAAGTGAAGAAAAAGTGTATAAGAAAGGAATGCACGGAGCGTCACCCGCCAAGATGCTGATAATACTAACCAAATCAGGAGTGTATATTAATGTTGTGGGTTCAGGATGGAGAGGAGGGTGTAAGAGGGAGAGGGGAAGGGGGAGGAATACAAGAAGAGGAAGAGGGGAAGGTAAAAGAAGAAGGGGAAGGGGTTAAGGAGAGAGGTGGGAGAGGATGAGTGATTCAGGTGAGAAGAGGGATGGGGGGATGGTAAGAAGTGTAGGGAGGGAAGATGTAAGATGACGGAGAAGGGGGAGGGGTTGTAAAGGAGAGGGCAAGGAGGGAGGGGGTCAAAAGAAGAGAGGGGTAGGAAGAATAGGGGAGAGGTGGTGAGTTCTAGTAGGACAGGAATAAGAGGTAGGATGGGGTAGAGATGTGGATAAGGGTTGGAGGGGTAAGGGTTGGAAGATAAGGAGAGGGGATAGAGGAGGCTATAAGGGATAAGGAGGATGAGGAATCTGGTAGGGTGAGGAAACAGACATATGGTATGGGAGGGGCAAGGAAAAGGGGGAAGAAGGTTTGAGATTTGTAAGGAAATAGGAAGTTCTGGTGTGAGAAAGGAAGTCGAGAAATATGGGAGATGTTTTGGATGGGGAGAGGTGTTAGAGATGGGTACGGAATAGGGGAATGTGTCTATAGGAGGGAAAAAGGAGAGAGAGAGAGAGAGAGAGAGAGAGAGAGAGAGAGAGAGAGAGAGAGAAAGGGAAGGAAGGAAGGAAGGGGCTAGAAGAATTGAGAGAGGAAGTATAAGATCCGGGAAGGGTAGGGAGGAGTGGGGGGTTGAGAGAGGGTGGGGGGAGGGGAACTAGGAGGAGTAAGAGGAAAGGAAAGGAGGGGTGAGGATGGGGAGAGGGGTCTGGGAGGGGTGATGAGAAGGGTGATGTTCTAGAATGATTGGAGGGAGTTGGAACTGCTAGCGGTTAGGAGGGGGAGGGTGGGGGAAAGGGGAAAGGAGGGGTGGGGACGAGGAGGGGGTGATAGAGGAAGCAAGGAGGCATCTACTGAATACTAATTATATGCAGGAGAGGAGTGGGAGATATGTTGGGGTACAGCGAGAGAGAGAGAGAGAGAGAGAATAAATCTGCATATATCACACAAAACTCGTCACTGCAATGGATATCCTCAAAGTTAAATTTATCGTCTAATTTTAATAGGAATAAAATTAAATAGATTGTTATATAATTGTTGCCTAAGTTATTTATGCAGATTATGCCTATATGTTGTTAAATATTCTGTTAATTATTTTTTGTTATTCTTTCTTAATTGTTCTTTGTTAATTGTTCTGTTAATTGTCCGTTAATTATTCTTCGTTTTTGTTAATTGTTTTTGTTCTTTGGTAATTGTTCTTTGGTAATTGTTCTTTGGTAATTGTTCTTTGGTAATTGTTCTTTGGTAATTGCTCTTTGGTAATTGTTCTTTGGTAATTATTCTTTGTTAATTATTCTTTGTTAATTGCCTTTGTTAATTATTGTATTAATTGCTTTGTTAACTATTCTGTGGAAAATGTGAAGGAGTCATACTTAAAACAGATCTTAAATTAATAAGTAACATTTAGTTGGGTTGGAATCCCTTGTCATGAGATCTGAATCCTATTAATTAAGATATATTGGCCAGGAGGGGTATGCTCGTTCGGTTAGGAAGCTTTACAAACACCTCTTCCTTACCGATTTATTTCTGATTCTGCTCCGTCACAAAATTCTTGTATATTACTCATGCCCTCTATGTCGATATTGAAAAGACACGAGAAGCAAACCAGGGGATATATTATTGTGCAGTATGGAAAATAAATCGCTAAAGAAGAGGTGTTAGGGAGCCTCCTTACCTACGAGAATACGGGCCTAGGGGTGTAGTGTTGTGGTAATGTTTTTCTTTTTATTATCAAAGTCTGTAGGACATCACACAGCTTGAAATTTCTCTGTTTTAATAATTTGGAATCCCAGAAGTATAAGGAATGTCAAAGGTCATTATTCAAACCAGCCATCAATAATCAACAAATGGGTCACAATTCGCACCATGATCTTCGAACCCCACCCACGTATTCGCACCGTGATTCCTGAACCTCGCACTCGTATTCGCACCAAGATTTTTTTAACCTCGCACACTATTCGCACCATTATTTTTTAACCCAACATTTGCACCGTGACATTTGAACTGCACCCACGAATTCGCACCATAATTTCTGAACCTGGCGAATGTAAAGGAACTATTGACGCTGGCTGGTGCGTCGTAACTCTGGCAGGGTTTGTCGTATCATCAGCCATCCCGTCAGTTCATCAGATGGGGAATGTTGGCTATTGTCTCGACCTCCAGATCAGACGATAGCAATTTTGTCATTTGTCACAGACTGGTTATTAGTGCAACTTTTTATAGCGGGGGGCGGGTCTGGGCTTGAGGGGAGGGGAGTGTGGGGAGGAGTGGTGCGGAGAGGGGAGGGGAGTGTGGGGAGGAGGTGGTGGGGAGAGGAGGGAGGTTGGGTGGTGAAGAGAGGGAATGTGGGGAGGAGGTGATGTGGAGAGGAGGGAGGTGGGATGGTGACGAGAGGGAGTGTGGGGAGGAGTGGTAGGGAGAGGAGGGAGGTGGGGTGGTGAAGAGAGGGAGTGTGGGAAGGAGGTGCGGTGGTGGTGGGGAGGGGAGGGAGGTGGGGTGGTGAAGAGAGGGAGGGTGGGGACGAGGTGCGGTGGTGGTGGGGAGAGGAGGGGGGTGGGGTGAAGAGAGGGAGGATGCGGAGGTGATGGGGTCTATGTGGAGAGTAGAGGAGGGAGGGGAGGTGGATGAAGCGAGGGAGGGAGGGAGAGGAGGAAGTGGTAAGGTGTGGAGAGGAGGAGGTTTATGAAGAGAGGGAGGGCGGGGAGGAGGTGGGTGTGAGAGGGAGAGGGGGAGGAGATGCATGAAGAGAGGGAGATAGGGAGGTGGAGATAAGAGATGTGGAGTAGGTGGGGAGAAAAAGTAGATGAGTGGAGATGGATGAAAGGACGGGGGAGACGGACGAAGATGGAGAGGTGGGGAGAGGAGGAGGAGGCTAGATGAAGACAAGGAAGAGGTGGGGAAGACAGGGAGAAAGAGGGTTGAAGAGGGAAAGATGACAAGGTGAGAAGGAAGGAGGAAGAGGGTTGAAGAAGAGGATGATGATGAGAGATTGGAGGAAGGAATAAGTGAGATGGCTGAGGATGGGTTAGGGAAGAGATTGTGAAATATCAAGGAGGAAGGGAAGGGGTAAAATGGCTTGGAGAGGAGGAAAGGGGAAGAAAGGTGGGAGGGAAAGATTAAGAAGAAGGTGGGAAAGAGGATGGAAGGTTATCTAGACAGAGGTAAGATGAGGGTAGATAAACTTAGAAGAGGATAAGAGGAAGAATGAAAATAGGTGAAGAAGGGTAAGGGAAGGGGAGAAGAAATGGAGATGGAGAGAGCTGATGATGATGATGATGATGATGAGAAGGATTAGGAAAAGGAAGAGTGTTTAGATGGGGAAGAGGAAGGTTGGATACAAAATGGATGACGAAGTAGAGGTGGACTGGGAATGAAAAATAGGAAGAAATTTGATGGAAATGAGTGAGGGAAGAAATGGATCCAGAAGGAAGGAAAGAGAGAAGGAAGGTTGGGAGAGAAAGTTTGGAGAAGAGGAAAGGAAGAAAAGTAGATGATTTGGGGAGGAAAAGGTAGTAGGAGAAGAGGTGAGGGGAGAGAAGGTAGATAAGAGGTGGAGAGAGAGAGAGAGAGAGAGAGAGAGAGAGAGAACAATAAATAAGAAGAGCATGGGGAGAAAAAAGATGGTAAGAGAAGGGGTGACGGGAGGGGAGGGGGGGAGGGGAGGTGAACCGGGAAGGGGGTGAGATGGATTGCGAGGGGGAGGGGAGAGGAGTGGGGATGGAGGAGGGAGATAGGGGGAGGAGAGGGAAGGGGGAAAGTCTGAGGGTAGGAGAGGGGGAGACTAACCGAGAAGGTGGGTTGTGGTGGGAGGGGAAGAGGGAGGAGCCTGGAGGGAAGGAGGGGGAGGGATGGGAAAGGGGGTAGGGGAAGGGGAGGGGGAAGATGGTCAGTGGCGCATGTCGCATAACTCCGCCCATTTATTAGCCATTATCCTATTAGCCATTAACAAGCCGGGAACGTCTGGCCGCATTTTATGATAGATCTTGATAAATTATTAAGTATTCGAGAGGAATCCTTTTGTGGTGGCGGATCGGGCGAGAGAGAGAGAGAGAGAGAGAGAGAGAGAGAGAGAGAGAGAGAGAGAGAGAATGCAGACAGGTAGGGGAAAGGAGAAGACAGACCCATAAAAGGAGGGAGAGTGAGGGATAGGAAAAGATAAATATAGAGGGAATGGGAGGTAGGGAGAGAGAGAGGGATAGAGAGAGGGAAGGAGGGAAGCGAGGGGAAACTAAGGAAAGATTAAGCGTAGAGAAGGTCGTATAGAAATTTAGTAAGAACTGAAAAAAGGATGGGATGGGGAAAGTGAACAGTAAACAGATAATAATAGGATAAGGAAATGATAGAAATGAAGGGATAGTATAAGGGAAGGAAAGCAGGATTAAATTGGGGAGGGAAATGACTGTGCAGAGAAAGAGCTGAGGATATATAACAGTAAGGGAATAGGGTAAGGATGGGTAAGGGAAAGGTAAGAGAAACAGAAAACGACGGTAGGGAAGGTAGGGAGTTGTAGGTATTTGGGTAAAATTGCGAGGTTGGGGAAAGGGAGAGGATGAGGGTTGGGTGAGGCAGGGCGTAGGGAACACGGGAAGATGGTGACAGAGGAAATGGTGACGGAGGAAGATGGTGGCAGGGGAAGATGGTGGCAGGGGAAGATGGTGGCAGGGGAAGATGGTGACAGGGGAAGATGGTGACGGAGGAAGATGGTGACGGAGGAAGATGGTGACGGAGGATGATGGTGGCAGAGGAAGATGGTGGCAGAGGAGGATGGCAGACGTGGGGTATGGTAAGAAATTAACAGAGGACTTACAGAAAACTATTGATAAGAACGACAGAGGCAGGAAACACGAGCAAATGATGACAGGGAACTTAGGGAAGCAGGAGACAGGGTAAAGTAACAGGGTGGGAACAGAGGGAAAACAAAGGTAAGGGAAGGAAAGGGAGAAGGAAGAGGTAATAGAGGCAAGGTAAGGAAGGGGAGAAGGAAGAGGAAGGTAGGGTTAAAGTCAGGAGGCAGGGGGCACGTATGAAGATGATGGCAGGGTGAAGTGTACAGCAGGGAGCTCAGGGGAACGATGATGACAGTAAAGGAGGAGGCAGGGAACGCCGGTGATGATGGATGAGGCTTTAAACAAGGCAAGAAACGAATAAGAAAATAGGGAGTGAATGCCATCGGTAGCTAATGCAGAGAAATGGGAGACGTGGGGGTGAGGAACAGTGCAGAGAAGGACGTGAAAATTAAAACCAGGGAATGAAGAGATGTGATAAGGATGTGGAAAAGGACTAGGGGCAGTTTTTAAGGGAGGGGAGGGGAGATACCGAGGTAATGGAGGATAGTGAGGTAAAGGTGGGGTTACTGAGGCAAGGGAAAGGGATATTGAGGCAAGGGAAGGGGGGATAGTAAGGCAAGGGAGGGGAATAGTGAGGCAGGGGAGGGGAATAGTGAGGCAAGGGAGGGGGGACAGTGAGGCAGGGGAAGGGGGGACAGTGAGGCAGAGGAAGGGGGGATAGTGAGGCAAGGGAGGGGGGGGACAGTGAGGCAAGGGGAATATGGATGCAGTGACAGGGAGACGGTAAGTAGGCAGGAGACTGGAAGGATAGTGAAATAAGAGACATAGAGGAGAACAGAATCAGAAAGCAATACATTAAGTTTGACAAGGCTGTTTGGCTGTTCAGGTGGCAAAAGTATTCAGAAAAGCAGAGGTTGGCAGACAGGTGAGGTAGACAGCAGTAAGGCAGGATAGGCAAGCAGGCAGATGGCAGGCAGGTAGACAGGGAGGAAGACAGATGGGTAGGCACGCTGTCAGGGAGGTAGATAAGCAGGTAGGTAGGTAGGTAGGAGGAAGGACAGTCTGGCTGGGATACAGGTTGGGTGAAGTAGGAAGGCAAGTAGGCATCGTGGGGTAGGCAGAAAGGCACAGTATATAGTAAGAAAGAATATGTAGGCAGCAGGCAGAGAGAAAGAAGATTCAGGCAGGCAGACAGTCAGACAAAGAGGTAGGCAGAATAAACAAGCAGGCAGGAGGCAGGTGGGAGAGGCAGTGAGGGGGCAGTGAAAGGGAGAGAGGGAGGGAGGGAGGCCGTGATGGGTAACGGAAGGGAGGGCAAGCCGTGAGGGGTGATGGATGGGAGAGGGAAAGCCGTGGGGTAGAAGAACGGAGGGGTGAGAGAAGGGTGGCAGAGAGAGGCAGAGAGAGGCGAGGGAAGGGAGTGAGGAGAGGCAAAGCTGGGTGAGGGAAGGGACGGGGAGAGGGAGATCAAGGTGAGGGAACGGAGAGGGAGACAGTGAGGGGTGAGAGAAGGAAGGCAGGGGGAGACAGGCAAGGAGGGATGAGGGAAGGGAGGCAGGAAGAGTTAAGGGGAGGGAGTAAAGGAAGAAGTGAAGGAAGAGGAACAAGGAGAGGTAAGGGAAGGGAGGCATTAAGAGGTAAGGGAAGGGAGAAAAGGAAGAGGTAAGGGGAGGGGGGGCAGGGAGAGACAAGCAGGGTGAGGGGGTGAGGGAGAGACAAGCAAGGGTGAGGGGGTGAGGGAGAGACCAGCAAGGGGGAGGGAGGGAGGGAGTATCGGGTTGTGTCCTCGCTCCCTCATCACTCAGTCTGGCGTCGTCCTCATCAGTGACTCTGCAATAAATGATTATGGTAATTGTATAATGAGCCAACCCATCAGGCTGTCGCATTCCCCGTGTCGCCTTCATTAATACATTTTTCATCGAGCCATAAGCGAGCGAACAATGAAATCCGGATTATACAGCAGGGTCCGGGTTTCATGAGGGGGGTGGGGGGAAGGGGGTGGACGAGGGGGAAGTGGTGCCAGATTGCGGATGAGGGGAGAGGGGGACGTGGCGGAGAGGAAGGCGAGGAGGGGGAAGGAGGGGTCTGGGTTTTGGGATGGGGGAAGGGAGAGATAGGAAAGGGAAGATAGAAGGGAAGGGAGAGGGGAAGGGAATGAGAGGAAAGGGAAGGTAGAAAGGAGAGGGGGAGGGGAGAGAGAAAGGGGCGTGGGAAGTGGAAAGAGAAGGGGGAGGGGAAGGGGAATAGAGGAGGAGGGAGGAGGAATGGAAGACAGGGAGAGGTGGTACGAACAAGGGGTGGTAGTTCCAGATTGAGGGAGGGGCAAGGGAGGGGGGCAGGGAACTGGTATAGGAAGGTGTACAAAGGAAAGCAAACAGTACATATCAATTGGTTCCTATGAGGTTGTTTGTTTTCTGATATCTTTTCTGTGAGACCAGGCTAGGGTATGACACCAGCATTTGTTCGTGGGAGTAAGGTAGCTGGGAGGAGAAGAGGAGGTGAGCCGAGGGCCAGGTTGGAGAACTAGGTAGTGGAATATATGAAGGATGGTGTAGTGCAGTTGGGTGATGGACCGTTGCATGTACAGATTAAAATACCTGTGGGTTCATTTGTCGGGGCCATCCCTTACAGGACGCAGCGTCAGGCAACAGCTTAATAGATCTAATATATCACAAAAAGAAAGGGTAGTAAATTAGGCTTCAGTCCTTTAACCAGAAATCGGCATGAAAAAGTGAGAAGGACCATGACGTATAAGAACTGAATTTTTTTTTGGAGCTGTGGAGATTAATACAGGTTGATAATGCAGTTTGTGTTGGATGTATTGCATCATTGATAATTTTTGTGAGATAAAAAAAAAGAATTACTACAACTGTCCTTAATTATTTCCCTGATTTCCTCTGAGATTTACGAAGCTGCTTTCTGTTACGGAGGTATGAGCAGTAAACGAAAGATGTATCGTTGCATACTGTATATGTTTGATGAAATCGAACTTGAAAGGTGTTTACATATTACAGGTGATTATATTCAACTTAGTATAAACAGCTCGTAGTGAAGGGATTATTAGTAACATGAAGGTAAATTCGTGTCCATTTTTAAAAGTCCCACACAGTATACCAGGCCAACACTAAATCCTTTGACAGGTAGGATTTCTCACCTGAATGAAATTGCTAGGCATCAGCTTGAGTAAAACTGCATTACAGTATTTAATAATCTGCGAGAGTTAATAGAAATATATCTTGGATTGGATTGCTAGACATTCAAATGGCGTATCAAAATTTTTAATGTTAGGCGGGAACAAGTGACCTAAGAACTCATTCATACCGGCATAAGCGTTAACATGATTATTTGGTCAATGTAATTAAGATATGGTTGAGAAAGAAATGATTTGCCGGAGTTCAGTGTAAATGTTTGCTGATTGTCTTGACTCCTTCACTACGATGACTCCTCCTTATATTTTACTGGGCACACATTTTTTGGCTTTTTTTTTCAATTTATTTTTACTGTCCATACATTTTCCATTTTTTTCAGTCTTTTCATTTTTACTGTCCACACCTTTATGCATGTTAGGTCGGCTTGAGAAGGTCCTCTGTATGTGAACGTCATGAAAGCAGTTCTACTGTGTCCAACCTAGATTTTTTGTACTTTATTCATATCACATTATTTTATCCAGCTCGTGGTCAGCAATGAATATGGAGTAAACGGAGAGACTGATTATGGAACGAATGGAAAGAATTATTCTAGAGACTGGCTAGGAGTGTATGAGAGTGGGGTGTCTGATAGGAGACGGAGGAAGGAGTCAAGAACAAGTTGGAAGTATGAAGCAGGAGGGTATGTGAGGGAGGGTGGGTTGTAGTGAGATGAGGGGTTCTTACCTAGTAGGGACGGAAATGCATGCAATTCCGTCTTTGTACACCATCTTTCGTAGATTTTGGAGCTGGGCGATAAATAGTTGGAGTGTACCCCTCATCTGCCCTTGTGTCGTATCCCTTAGACGTGTGTGTGTGTGTGTGTGTGTGTATGTGTGTGTGTGTGTGTGTGTGTGTGTGTGTGTGTGTGTGTGTGTGTGTGTGTGCGCGCGTTATGATGTAGCCATAACATATATCTATCGGTTATTTTCCGTTCATGAGAAAGTTTGTTCATCTACTGTAACTTCAAACAACGACTGTATTTCGAAATCACGTTTACTGTATCTATTTTATTACTGTATTTTGTATCTTGTGTATATTTTATTTATTTTGTATTAGTTCTGATATGCTGGTAAAGCTGTCTTTAGTCACGTACAATTCGTCCTTGATATAAGGTCGCGTCGATTATTCATGTACCTTAGTTTGGGCACAGATTAATCAGTTCCTTGCCTGAGACCCAGCAATCCTCCAACACAAACGGCACACACACTCTCACATACCACCACTTGGGAGCTAATAACGAAATGTCCGTATTAATTTATGCTACGACAGTTTCCTTGAAGACTCCTATATTGTTTGTTATATGTCAAAATTTTCCTCATCAGTGGGAATATTTTAGGATACGAGACCTGAATATATTACGATGAATTTTAAACCATGAGGAAAATTTTTGATGAGAAACGAGCCCATCCCTCGACATGGCAGGTGAGTTAAGATTTATCCTTAAGTCTACGATTGTCTTGAGAGAAATGGCTGAGAATGTTGGTGACTCCGGTTTCATATTGTCGTGGCTAATTGTAACTTTTTTGATGACTGATGTAACCTGTGCTAGAAAACAAAAAAGATAAGTACAGTGCTGACCCCTACCCCATGGAAAAATAACAATAAAATAAAATAGATAAATAAAGAAAGAAAGAACACTATCTCTATTTATATTGCAAAACGTCTTAATCCCGTAAAGGGTGGCCACAAAAAATTATCGCCTCCTCGTCGCCCTGTCCTCTACCATGTGGCTACCCTCTCTCCAACTCGCAACACGCTCTCTCATATATCTCCCCACTGCATCCCTCCATCTGATCCCTGGTCTCCCCCTTCTCCTCCCCCTCCACCTTACATACACTCTCTTTGTCAGTCTCCCAGTCTCTCCACAAATCAGGAAAGTAAAAACATAAAGTAGAGCGCTAAATTTTAGACTACATTCTCTCCACAAATCTGCAAAATAAAGACAAAGGAAGAAAAATAAAGTTTAAAAAAAAAAGCTCTTAGGTAAATACAGACTGCATCTCTGAGGTATTAGGTAGACTCGCATAAATTCCCTGGCATCTCGCTAGGACCAAGACTGTTCCAATATTGCACAGCTTAAAAACACAGGCCCTTAAATGATATACATCCCTGACATAAAGCTGGCGGCGGTGGGGAGTGCAGGGGAGTAAGGGAAGGGAGGGAGGGAAAGGGAGAGTGGGAGAGGTTGGGGGAGGGATAGAGGGAGTAGAGAGGAGGGGACAGGTTGGGGGAGTAAGGGAGGGAAGGGAGGGATAGGGACCGTGGAGACAGGGGAAGAGGTAGGGGGGAGGGATAGAGGGAGTAGAGAGAGGAGGGGACAGGTTGGGGGAGGGACAGGGAGGCTGTCGGGGGTGGGGCTAGAGAATGAAGACGGAGGGCTAGGGGGTGGGGGAAGTTGGGGGGGAAGCATGCGGACAGGCACAAGAGAGGGGAGGGAGAAAAATCTGGGAAGGGCAGGAGGACAGATTTGGAGAGGGGGAAATGGAAGATAGGCAAGGGATAGTAGGGGGAGCAGCAGTGGGATAGGAGGGCTTGAGGAGTAGAAATAGGGGGAAGAACAGGGGGATAGTATGAGTGGTATGGGCCCGGAAACAGGGAAATAGGGAGAAGTAGAAGAGGGGGATGGGAGGGAGGGGAAAATCAGAGGAATAGTAAAAGAGGCACAGGGATAAGGGGCTGGGAGTAGGGGACAAGGGGCAGGAGGAGGAGGAGAAGTAGGAGAGAAGGGGCAGGGGGATGTAGGGGTGGGGGAAGAGCAGGGGTATGGGACGGACAGGTACGGACAGGGACGGAGACAGGTAAAACAAACACCTGGTGCGTGGAATCAGGGATCTTATTTATCAAGATTCTTAACCAGTGTCCAGGATAAAACAGGTCCACATAAGATTTTGGTATCATCAGAAATAGATTTTTTTTTTTAAATTTAATATGCTGACAGCCATCTCAACACGTTACTCCATCACAGACTATGTACCCTTGTAATTGCATAAGTAAATGACGAAGGGACTGAGCTGTAGTGTGTAAGTATTCTCCAGTAGTTTTCATCCGATATCAGGCAAGCTTGTGGAAAATGTTAAGAATCTGTGGAAGGGCTGTTCTCTTGTGTTTCAGAGCAGGTCAAAGGTCAAGGTTACATAACAAGGTCAACTTAAACACCTTTGATCTGATTTAGACCAAATTGTGGAAGGACTGAAGGCAAGGCAAGAACGAAAGTCGATTTTGAGAACAGTCTGAGGTAATGGTAAAGGCGTGATTGCGTGCGTGCGTGCGTGTGTGTGTGTGTGTGTGTGTGTGTGTGTGTGTGTGTGTGTGTGTGTGTGTGTGTGTGTGTGTGTGTGAACAAAATAGCAAAAATATTTTCAATCTGGTATGGACCGAACATGATGGAAAGGTTAAGGGTTAGGCAAATGGGTTGATTATTTTCCTTTGAATGCAGTGGATCAGCGTTCAAGGTTGCATGGCACGGTCAGCTTAATCAGCTTTTATCCGACTTAGAGACTTAGTGGAAGGGTTAAAGGTAAGCCAAGGATGAAGGGATTCGATTTTGATAACCAGTCAAAGATCAAAGCAACAGGTAGTCAGCGTTCGACCTGTGTGTGTGTGTGTGTGTGTGTGTGTTGTAATGTACTAATGTTTACATAATGTTTGTCATCCATTGTGCTTACCTACACTAGTTTCTCTTTAATAATCACTATAGTTCGATTAGATGGTAAATGATAGCAGTATGAGTAAATACAAAAGCATACATAGACATTTTTATACACCCTTAAGTCCAAGAAGGTTTGTAAATATGGAACCTGAAGTATGTGGGTGGGGAAGAAAGGAAAGTGGAATGCCGGGGAAGAATGAGTGAGGTAGGAGGAATGGATGGAGAGGAATGGAGAGGGGAGGGATTGTGTGCTGAGGGAAGAGGGAACTAGGGATGGAAGGAGGGAGGGAAATGGTGGGGGGGGGGAAGTGTGAGATGAGGGAAGAGGAAATGAAGAGGGGAGGCAGGGAAATGGAGGGGGGGAAGGAGTGTGGGATGAATGGAGAGACGAAGAATGGAGGAGGGGGGAAAATGATGGGGGAGGGGAGATAAGGGGAGGTGAGAATGATGGAGGGGAAGGGAAATGGAGGGGGAGGGGATGTGGGATGAAGAGAGAGGGGAACAAGGGAGGGAGAGAGGGAAATGGAGGAGGGAGGGCTTGTGTGATGGGGGAAGGAGAGGGAGAGAAAATGAAAGAGAGGGTGCCTGGTGAAAGTGAGACAGAAATGGAGATGAAAGGAAAAAGAGGGAAGAATATTCAGGATCAAGATGGGGGAGAGAGAAAGATGCCAATAAGAAAGAAAGACATGAAGGGAGGGAAGAATGTGGAAGGGAGTGACGGAGAGATATGGGGATAGGTAGGGAGGAGGGAGAGCGGGGTGTGGAGGGAGTGAGGAGGTGGGGGAGGGATATAGAAGGGAGTAGAGCAAGGAGAGAACTAAATGTCGGGCAAGGAAGGAGGTAGAAGTAAGGCAAGAGTGGGGTAGGGAGAGATGTGGAAGGGAGGAAAGCAGAGCGGGAGAAAGGGTGACATCTTGCAAGGACGCAGGGAGGCAGACACGCAGGGAGGGGAGTAGAGAGGACTGAGGAAAGTAGGTAGAAAGGGAGGGATGTGGAGGGAGAAAGGTAGGAAAGGGAAAGAAGGGAGCAAAGCAGACAGGAAAAACGGAAGGAATATAGAGGGTGAGGAACGAAGAAGAGAGACAGGGAAAGGGAGGATGTGAGAGGCAGGCAGGTAGGCAAGGAGGAAAGCAGGCAGAGAGAAGGCAGACAGGAAGGGATAAGGCAGGGAAGTGAGGAAGGAGGCATGTATAAGTGAGGCAGGCAGGAGATAAGACAGGGAGGGGGCAGGCGGGCAGGTAGGGAGGCAGGCCGGAGGGGTTAAGGCACAGGAAGGGGGGGTAGGTAAGCAGGCAGGCAGGTAGGTAGGTGGTATCGGTGGAGGCTGCTGTAATGAGATGCATCCTCGGGAACGCACGAGATTTGTATCGCGGACCCGAGCATTGTGCATGACGGCCGAGGAACACACAGCCCTTAATGGAGTTCGATCGCCGTGAACAATGGGAGGGAGAGGCTAATGTAATGTGATTTGGCATTATCTGGCGCAAAAAAGGCCCTCCCACCAACGCACTCGACTTATTCGTTACCTTCACCCGATGATAATGCTGGGAGGGAGAGAGGGACCGGAGGAAAGAAGGGGAAGTGGAGGAAAATGGGGTTAGAGAGGGATGAAAGTGGAGGAAACAGGGGGTAGGGAGGGAAGGAAGTGGAAGAAACTGAAGGAACAAATGAGGGAATGTTGGAAGGGGCTTGGGGGAAGGATGGGAGGGAATGTTAGGAGGATTGAGGGAAGAGGAAAGAAGTGTGTGGAAATGAGAGATGAATAAAGAGCATGAGACCAAAGAAGAAGAAAACACTGGATGAGAGAAATAGAGGGAGGGAAGGAGGGAGAGAAGGAAGGAGTGCTGAGAGGAAACTGGAGGGAGGAAGGGACGCAGAGAGGGAGGGAGTGTTGAGAGGGAACTGGAGGGAGGGAGTACTGGGAAGAAACTATGGGTAGGGCAGAGGAAAGGAGGGTGTGGAAATGGGATATGAATAATCAGAAAGACGTTGACGTAGTATATATATATAATAGAGAGAGAGAGAGAGAGTATGGAAGTGAGACTGGGACTGGGGAGAAGCCAATGATAAATATAGACGAAAGAAAGATTAAGGAAAAGGAAGAGAAAGGTAAGAGGAAGGTGCTATCGAGAGAGAGAAAAAAAAATGGAGGAGGAGGAGGAGAAATGGGGAAAAAAAATGAAGAGGGGGTAAAGAGAGAGAATGTTGGAGGGGAAAAAGGGAATATAAACCGAAGAGAGGAAACGGATTGGGACAGAAATGAGTACGATAATGACAGAGTGGAAATGCGTGAAGATATAAGAAAAATCGTTGTGAAATGAGGTAAATGAGAATGAGGGAGCGGAATAAACAGGAGGGAAAGGGTGAGAATATATTTGCTGACTTACTTCATCTGTTGTAGCGAGGCTGGGCAGGTATCCGTTTCAGCTTAATTATTACCTGTATAGTTGGCGGTGTAATTTTTTATCATTAGTGTAGTGGGGAAATAAAGGTGTTTTGGTCGCGTTTTGCATGTCCGTCTGTGTGTGTGTGTGTGTGTGTGTGTGTGTGTGTGTGTGTGTGTGTGTGTGTGTGTGTGTGTGTGTGTGTGTGTGTGTGTGTGTGCGTGCGTGCGAGCCTGTTTTCTGTTTGTCCGTCTTTTCGAGGCCAAACTTTCCTAAAACTTGACCTACGCCTCTCACTATTTGTAGGGTAGTAGCTACTGACTGTATCTGTGTCAAGATGATACATGGCGATCATGGGTCAAAGGTCAAGGCCAGTGAGTGAGAAGAAAGTGCCCCAAGCTGATGGCTCTCGGTTGGACTCATTCTCGGGGAGGGGGAGGGTAATCCAGTTTTGTTATTTTTAAGGAAAGTAATCAGAGGAAATGCCAGTCATATTGCATGTTATTGTGCGTCAGATTGTTCATATTGTTTGTTTTGTACCAGTGCAGATGAGTACCAGAGGAGCATGATGGTATTTTTCCTATGTACTGTATTTATTATTTTGTGGTTCCGTGTACTGTGTAGTAACTGTGGAACTAGATGTCTGGCAAAGGAAAGTGGACCCTATGTTAGTTACTGTATGGCGTTAGTGAGGGTGATGATGGGGTTGAGTGGGGTGGAGGGGAGAGGAGGTGAGGTGCTGAGGGTGGGATTGTGTGGAGTGGAGTGTTGGGGGTGGGGTGGGTGAGTACGGGTATAGGATGGAGTAGAGTGGGTATAGTGTGGGGGATTGGGTGGAGGGAAATGGATTTGGGGTGGAGTGGAGTGGAGATAGGGTGGGAATGAAGTGGTGTGGCGTGAAATGGAGTGATGGGGAAGGGGTGACGGGGTGTGGAGTGGAGTGAAAGTGGGATTGAGTGGGTGTTAGTGGATGAGGTGGGACTGAGTGGGAATGGATGGAGTAGGGTTCATTTAGGATGGAATTATGAAGATGAGGGTGGGGTGCAACAATGGGTTTGGTTTAGGTTGGGTGGTGGCGTTAGGATGGGGTTATGGGGTCTGGTGGGGCGCAGCGATGGGTTTAGATTGGGTGGTGGATGGGGTTATTGGGTGTGGGTTGTGTGGTTGAGTTAGGATGGGGTTATAGGGTGGGGTGTAGCGATGGGTGTGAGTTGGGTAGTGGAGTTAGGATGGGATGGGGTGCAGCGATGGGTTTGAGTTTTGTGGAGGAGCTAGGATGGGATGGGGTGTAGTGATGGGTCTGGTTTCGGTGGTGGAGTTAGAACGGAGTTATGGAGGTCTGATGGGATGTAGGGATGGGCCTGAGTTAGGTGGTGGAGAGGAGGTAAGGTGTTAAGGTTAGGGCGGAGGGGTTGCGAGAAAGGCAGCAGCAGCAGGAGGAAGGTTGAGGAAGGCGCGTCTGGGTCCGCCACCATTGATTACCTGTCCAGGTGGCTTCAGATTACTGAAGGCTTGTCAGAGGAACTTTAGATAGGAGAGTGCTTGTCAGAGCCACGCTGGAGGGCCCTGTGTGTGTGTACGTGTGTGTGTGGAGGGGTGTTGGCACCATGTTGGCACTGCTAACATCTCATCGCCGTTCATTAACTCCTTCAGACCGAGAGCGTCTTTAGCATATTGTAGGTACGCGATTATACCCTTTTTACTCTAGCTTGTCCTAAAATTACCATCTCTCTATCTTGAATGCTGATTTTTAACAGTAGGTTAGCAGTAGAACAAGCTGCTAGTCACGAGGAAGTTAAGGAAAAAATGTATCCTATAGTCGTAGCACGGTCTTATTCTGCCACGGAAAAGGACGAAAATCTCAGCCAAGTTCAGATAAAAGGAGTATAACATTTCATCGCCCGTAATTAACCATATCAGACCGAGAGCGTCCTTTATTTTGTTCTACTGACACTATTATACTCTGTTTACCTTAAGTAGACGTAAAAGTGCCATCACTAAATCTTGAACACTGAGTTGTACCAATAGATTAACACTAGGGTATGGTGGAAATCACGAAGAAGTGCTAAGGAAAGGGTGTAAAGCCGTGCTATTGTTTTTTCGGGGTCACTGAACTGCGGGAAATTAACTACAGAATTATTTCGCCTTTCCGTATCGAATGCTGAGCTGTTAGGGGAGATAGGCAGAAAAATATGCTGCATGTGAAGAAATGATGAGGAAATGACGTAAGGTAATGACGTATTATTCTGCCATCAAAGAACTGGTCATAGGCTATTAGTGAATGCAAATTATGTCAGGTATAATTAAGCAGACCGTCTCATAGGCCCTCATTAACCACTTCAACTCGAGGACGCATTCTTCATTAATATCAGCTACACATCTATACTACTGTTAGCTTATCGTGGCCTAGATTTTCGTCCATTTGCAGCTTATTTCACGGAGGTCAGGGGAGGAAAAGGAGAAAACTACTGTTCTGCGTACTTTCCAGAGCACATCTTCGTGACTAGCATCGTCTTTGAGTGTTCATCTGTTTTTGTAGCCCAACATTCAAGAAGGAGAGATGGCAATTTTTAGCCAAGTTAGAGTGAAAGGAGTATTATATCTCATCTTCCTTTTGCTCAGCTTATAAAGGGAGCTTTTATAGTGAAGGTGTTTGTAAGGGATTTATTTAACTCCCCCTGCTCGAAAGTCTCCCCTAAGCCAAAAATCGTCTGAAGGTAGGAAGAAAAAAGTATTAAGTTAATCATTGTTGTGAATTATACTCTTCTCACTCTAATTTGGCCTAAAGTTCTCGCCATTCCGTCTTGAATCCTGAGTTTTAAGAATGGATTTACACTAGACCATGATGCTAGTCACAAAGAAGTGCTGTGGGAAGAATGTAGGGCGGTAACACCATCTCCTCCCGCCACAGAGGTAGGTGAAATAAGCTACAAAAGGACGAAAATCTGGGCCAAGGTAGAGGAAAGACCGTGTAGTTGTGCCTCTCAGTACGATGTCATCCTTAAGGCTTTCAGTTCAAAGACTATTTTCTTTCTTCCGACTGAAGGTTTTTACGCCGCTGAGAGAGAGCACTTTGGATTGATAGGTTGGAAATAAGCTTCTTTAATCCCTTCAGCCCCGGTACGTACTATTACAGATTATTACAATTAATGAAGGACGCCAGTAATCTTGCGTGTGGATTTTTTCATTTAATTTGTTTTTCCATCCTCTGTTCATCATCTATAAGCAATAAATAAATAAATAACATCCTACCGAGACACGATTTTATCCACTCCATGAGAGATCAGTTGAGGTGTTAATTATATTCCTACCTCCCCCACATTATTATTATTATTATAATTATTATTATTATTATTATTATTATTTTACCAAGGAGAGTCCTCTGAGGCCCCTAGTCATTACATTGATATTTCCCCAGTAAGCCTGAGGACCTACCCCTACCCCTCATAGTCTACCTTTATTGTGGAGACCGTGACTTTTTTCTATGCAAGGAAGAAGGAACCAAAGGCCAGGAGCCCGCAAACCGTTCCCTCCAAGAAAAAACAATACAACAGAGAGCCAAATTCAAGATCCGTTTATTTCGAGCTGCCTGAAGTACCTCTTTAAAGTTGCATGCAATTGCTTAAAGAGAATAAAATTAAAAACACGTTATCGGTAGGAAAGGCTGGATCTAGACCGAAATCTTTATGTGTGATTATCCCCTGCAAAATTTGAAGTTAGAACTATCATATAAAGATTTTTTTTTTTTAAGTTACCGAGTGATTCTTCTCATATTTGTATCTGTTTATCTATTTATGTCTATATCTAATTAAATAATCTATGTCTGTCTGAGGGATCTTGTAGCAGCCAGAGGGGTAATTTTGCTGCTGGATAATTTGTCGTGGATGCCTGAAGGATATTGGTTTGTAAGATATTGGTTGTCGAGTGTAAACAGGCTAAGTATTCACCGCTCAATTCGTCCACCGTCTTTCAAGAACGTGCAATAATCGCCATAATGTCCGGTTCGCTGACACCTGATATATGGCAACTCCTTCACCCTGGGAGAGGGAAGAATAGACGACCCTTAGAGAGAGAGAGAGAGAGAGAGAGAGAGAGAATAAATAAACAGGGTGCTACTGCGGTCCCGCCTTCGACCTGAGTACATTTGTAACGCCATTGTGCCCATAATTACACAAATGCCAGCCCGTGATGGCATTACAGGAGTTTTCACGTACTGGGTAAAGTGACCAATTCACCTGACTATTTCTGACCCTAAGTCCTGTTGCAGTAAGATAAATTTTCGTTTACTAATTCATCTTCTGTTAAAGGAGGGAATTTCTGGTTATCTTTGACCTTATGCCCTGTTGCACTAAGGTAAACATTCCCTTGTTTTTTCGCATGTGATAAGGTATGGAATTTCTAGTTATTTTTGACCCTTAAACCCAGTTGCATTAAGATAAATATTCCCAAACCTTGTCGTATTTAGTAATAATAATAAACATTGACTATTTTCACCCTTATGTCTTCCTGCATTAAGATAAATAATCCCATACTTAAGGCATTTGGAATCCCACTTTTAGCTGCCTGGGGGAAAATTACCTTAAAAATGAGGACAATAAGGCCCTTTTTCCCAGTTCACCACAAGCCCATCAAGGAGGACAGAGGGGGGCCTTTTTCCACCTGCGAGTCGCCACTGCAAACAAACAAATTACAGGTGTTTACCATCGAATTAGGTTTTTACGGCAGAAAAGGTGTAATTTTGTGGCTGACTTGACAGAGCGGCCCCACCTCGCCCTTGTTTACTCTCATCTAATTCCTTACGAGACAAAATAAACAGCGAAAATGTGGACAACGTTTTAGGTTAAGAGGCGTGAGGGGTGAGAAAGGTGAGGGAGCAAGAGGTGCGAGAGGTGTGAGGGGAGAGGGAGATAGTTGAGGGGGTGGTGGTAAAGAGGTGAAGGCTGAGGCGTGAGGGGAGAGGATGGTGGTAAATAAAGAGGTGCAGGTCAAGAGGTGTGAGGGGAGAGGAAGAAAGGTGAGGGGGTGGTGTTAAAGAGGTGCAGGTAAAGAGACGTGAGGGGAGAGGGAGAAAGGTGAGTGGGTGGTGTTAATGAGATTGGAGTTAAGAGGCGTGAGGGGAGAGGGAGACAGGTGAGGGAATGGTGTCAAATAAAGGGGTGCAAGTGAGGTACAGAGGTAAGGGAGAGGAGGGAGGTAAGAGAAGAGAGCTGGAGGTAAAAAGAGAGGTAGGGAGATATAAAATGGATGTAAGAAGAGAGAATGATTTAAAAACCTTGTGTCATGGGCGGAAGCAATAAAGGGAGGGGATGGTTTAAGTGAGGTGGTGAAGGTAAGGTAAGGAAGTAAGGGAGGGAGAAAAGGAGGCAGGTGGGAGAAGGGAGTTGGAAGTACAGGGAGAGATAAAGATGAGGTGGGCAGGCAGAGGGGAGAGGAAGGTATGAGAAGGAAATTGGAGGTAGAGAATAAGGGAGGCCATGAAGGCAGCACGCAACTTATTTCCCTTCTTTAAATTCGTTTCTTCTATACACTTGAGAGAGAATACTTGTCTACCCACCTCTTCCCCTTTCCTTTTTTTTCCTCACTAGTCACCCAAACAGTTCTCTGCCTCTTTCTGTCGACACTATCCTACAACCTTCTATATTTTCCCCCTACGCTGAGATGACAGACGCACCTATGATTACCACATGCTCCTATTTTCCCTTTGGTCTTGTATAAGGGAATAATTAAACTTGACATCCAGTCCTACAGCATTCCACCATTATTGCACATTTTGCAGATCCATTAAGTCACTGTCTCTCCCCAGTAGATCCATTCATACTCTCTCTCCCCTGTAGATCCATTCAGTCACTGTCTCTCCCCAGATTCTCAGCATTTCCAGGCACATCCCTACTTGCATCACTGACAACACAAAATACAACTCAATCCTCTGTGTCCTCATTGCAGCACGGTCCTCACACCACAGCACATTTAGCTGACGAACCCTACTCATTTTACTCTAAGTTGGCCTAAGATTACCACCACTGTCATGAATGCTGAGTTACAACAATACATTAACACTAGAATTTAATGCTAGTTACGAAGAAGTGCTATGGAAAGGATGCAGAGACGTAGCATATTTTTCTTTTCTACCGAGCTATGGGAAATCAGTTGCATCAGGACGAAAATCTGGACCAAGTTAAGATAAAACTACTGTAACTGCCTTAACACAGACAATCCTTCAGGCCCTAACAAAACATCTCTGGGAGCGTCCGGTTGGGTGGCCATCTTCCTTTGGTCCATTGGGTTCAGACTAAGAATGGAACCCCTACAGTAGTGATCCAGGGGTTGTAGTAGGAAGAGCGAGGACGAAGCAACCCTTAAGTCTTCTGCGTTGTCTTTAATTATAACTTTCTTCATTGCCTTTCACACATCTGGCTTACTAGTCTCTTACTCCTTCTCGCCTCTCTTTTTCTCTCAGACTTTCCCCAACCACTTATACCAGCTTCTTTTCTTATGTACATTAAACACCTTATTTAAACACACACACACACACACACACACACACACACACACACACACACACACACACACACACTCTGACTCTCTCTCTCTCTCTCTCACCATACAACACCCAATTCTTCTCTTCACTTCAGTACCTCAGGATCTCACCCAGTCACTGTATGCCTCTTTCTTCTATTCCACAGCTCTCATTTCACCCCCTCACATCGCCACGTTATTTCTAAACCCGAAAATGAAAGACGAAGCATTAAAAACACAACAGAAAAAGAGAAAAGAGGATAAAATGCAGAGGAACCAGGAAAATAGTATACAGGGAAAAGAATAAAATTGAAAGGAAAAAACACACAATAGCAGAGTCCCCTTCCTTCCAGTTCCTCTTTCGTTGTCCTCCCTCCTTCCAGTTCCTCCTTCACTGTCCTCCCTCCTAATTCTTCCTTCACTCTCCTCCCTCCTTCCAGTTCCTCCTTCACTGTCCTCCCTCCTTCCAGTTCCTCCTTCACTTTCCTCCCTCCTTCCAGTTCCTCCTTCACTGTTCTCCCTTCTTCCAGTTCCTCCTTCACTGCTTTCCCTCCTTCCAGTTCCTCCTTCACTTTCCTCCCTCCTTCCAATTCTTCCTTCACTCTTCTCCCTTCTTCCAGTTCCTCCTTCACTGTCCTCCCTCCTTCCAGTTCCTTCTTCACTGTCGTCCCTCTTTCCAGTTCTTCCTTCACTGTTCTCCCTCCTGCCAGTTCCTCCTTCACTGTCCTCCCTCCTTCCAGTTCCTCCTTCACTTTCCTCCCTCCTTCCAGTTTCTCCTCCACTGTTTTCTCTCCTTCACTTTCCTCCCTTCCTCCAATTCCTCCTTCACTTCCTCCCTCCTAATTCCTCCTTCACTGTCCAGTCCAATAAACAAACCGCCAAGCTATCAATAACACAGACATATTGACAAGTTACTCCAAGTGCTGACCTTTCCCCCCTACATCTACCTCTACACCTTACGACACACCCCACCTACACACCCTAACGATACACCAACGCTTTACGATGTACCCCACCTACACACCTTAACGATACACCTACACCTTACGATACACCCCACCTACACACCTTAACGATAAACGTACACCTTACGATACACATCATCTACACGCCCTAACGATACACCAACGATTTACGATGTACCCCACCTACACACCTTAACGATACACCTACACCTTACGATACACCAAACCTACACACCTTAACCATATACCTTAGAACATACACCCCAGTCGTACACCTTAGCAATACACCATACGATACACACCACCTACACACCCTAACGATACACCCAAGACCATACATCCTAATCGTACACCTATCAATACACCTTACGATACACCTCACCTACACACCTTTACCACGTACCTTAGAACATACACCCCAATCGTACACTTTAGCAATACACCTTACTAGGTCCTTTTTAATCTAACTTGGCCTACAATTGCCATCTCTTCGTCTTGAATGCTGAGTTGTAACTGTAGATTCACGCTAGGATACGATGCTAGTCACGAAGAAGTGTTACGGCGAGGATGTTAAGCTGTAGTGTCGTCTTTTTCTCCCAGTGAGGTACGTGAAATAAGTTGCAAATAGGCGAAAATCTGGGCCAAGTTAGAGTAAAAGGAGTATATTTAATCTTAGGCATATAATACCACATACACGCTTCTCCTTCACTTTTACCATTCACCTTAGTTTACTGTATACTGCCTGAACATACATCCTAGCCTTATAAGTACCATATAAACATTAATCATACACTTACCCATACAGAATAACATACTGAATCCAGACATACTCCTTTACCATACTGTATACCATTCCATATACAATCAGGTTTGGTCTAATTGGGGTCATAACTATTTAAGCCGACCTTGTTATATGAACTTGACATTTGACCTTTCCCTCGTGACCTTGGGCTTTGGCTGATTATTCTAAAACTCAAATCTCTTGCCTAATCCTTAACCTTTCCACTAAGTTTTGTCTAAATCGAATAAAAAACTGCCTAAGTTGCTCTTGCCATGTGACCTTGACCTTTGACTTACTATGACAAAAAGCATAACTCCTTGGCTGACCCTCAACTCCTCTACCAAGTTTGAATGAAATTAGGTCAAAACTGTTCTAATTATTTTATTCACACACACACACACACACACACACACACACACACACACACACACACACACACACACACACACACACACACACACACACACACACACACACACACACACACACACACACACACACACACACACACACACACACACACATTCCGGTACATAAATTGGAAAATGGGTATGATGTAGCTTTATATCTACAGCATACCAATATCTGTATCTCTGTCAGTCAGTCTGTCTAGCTGTCTGTCTATCTCTATATCTGTTTTTCTCTTTATCTATCTGTATGCTTGTGTGCGTGAGCCTGCATTTTCTGATAGTATAAGTGTTGTAAGTATTCAGATTCTGGATAATTTCCAATATAACTTTCGTACCGTTCTGTTAATATCAAAACCTCTATGGTAAAATTCGTAAATACACATATATACACATGAGTTATAAATGTGCCTTATAAATATGCCTTTATTATCCTAAAGATGTTTCATATTTAGATTCATAATGTAACAGAGAGAGAGAGAGAGAGAGAGAGAGAGAGAGAGAGAGAGAGAGAGAGAGAGAGAGTCAACAAAAAACAGCGAGCTAACCAAAGCCAGCCAGGGAGGGGGTCAGACCTGGGATTGTTTTACTTATTATCAATCATGAAATCTGGCCCCAGTCACCACCAGCCGCCTTCTGTCACTGCCGCTCCCTGATTGGCTGGCTGAGTCATTCTGAGTCACTGTTAGTCACTGATTGGCGTCCTTAGAGTCAGTAGTTTGGATTTCGCAAGTGATTGATGTTTATTGATTGGTGCCTTGAGTCGCTCCTGAGTCATTGTCATTGTTAGTCACTGATTGGCATTCTTAGAGTCAGTAGCTTGGATTTTTTGAGTGACTGATGTTTATTCATTGGTTCCTTGAGTCATTGTTTGAGTCATTGATTGTATGAGTCATTGATTGGTGTATCGTCACTGTTTAGTTTCCATTGAGTCACTGTGTGCTGATTAACTGCCTGAGTCACTGTATGAGTCACTGATTGCTGCCTGACCCACTGTTTTAGTCACTGGTTGAGTCAGTGTGTGAGTTACTAATTGTTTTCCTTAGGCACTGTACGAGTCACCAATTGGCTAAGTCACAGAGTCACTGATTGGTTGCACTGAGTCACTGTTTGAGTTACTGTATGGTTTCTTGGAGCCACTCGAACGAGTCACTGTTGGTTAGTAAGCGAGTCACTTAAATGATGAACTAGCCACTTTGTCAATGAAGGGAGTTACTTTTTTCATTAAACGAGTCACTTGTGTATGGGTTACTAAACGAGTCACTTGTATATGGGTAAACGAGTCACTTGTATATGGGTAAACGAGTCACTTGTATATGGGTAAACGAGTCACTTATGTATGGGTAAACGAGTCACTTTTATATGGGTTACTAAACGAGTCACTTAACGATTCACTTACATATTAGTTACTATACAGTTCATATCTACCGTCATTATCAGTAATTATCACATGTCATTATCACCTGTTATCAAATTACTGATTAACAATTACAATCAACACCTTAATTACAATAAACTCTGCCACCATTTCACCAAACCACCTTGATAGCAACAGTCACCATCGTCACTATACGGCCACCATCTCCGCAACAATCATCACATCACAATCACAACCATCATCATTATTGCCAGAATCATTAGCACTCAAACTGCTATTAACGTCAGAAGTATCACCACAACTGTCCCTATCACCACCATCGCTCTTGCAACCACCACCACCATCACCATCGTTATAGCAACCACCACCATCACTACCAAGCGCACCATCGAAGTCGCAACACCTACCATCACCGCAACATTAAGTAGCACTAAAACTACTCTTAAAGTCACACGTACCCCCATCACCACAATTGCCATCTTCACCATCGCTGCAATCAGTACCACAACAACCACCTCCACCTCCGACGCTCACCTTCATAGCAATATTAAATAGATCAGGAGCTTAGAGGGTATAGTAATGCCACGCCAGAAATTTAGCCTTGACTTCTGACCTTTACCTTTGATCTGTTTGCACTAAAATGGACTCACAAACTCCTCTTCCCATATATAATTTTTGGGTCAGGTTTGGTCTAGATCGGATAGGTATTAATCACACCACTCCCTTGATTTTGACCCTCACCTGAGACATTGACCTTTGATTGATTCTGCACCAAATCCAGCCACTTTTTCCCAGACGCACACACTTTATATATACCTGTTTATGATTCAGATTGGTTTAAGCGTTTATGATTTTTTTTTTTTACATATAAGCGTAAAGTCGAAAAAAAATAAGTCGCGCAGGTAGGGTACAATGATATCCGAAATGATCATATAGCTCATGAATTCTCAAACAGGTTAGTCTCTTAATATACTACCACTATTACTACTACTACTACTACTACTACTACTACTGCTACTACTACTGCTACTACTACTACTACTACTACTACTACTACTACTAATGACCAGAAAGTGTCACAAGTAAGCCATACATAGCATCATTGAAAGAACAAATTTACCACCGGGAGAGAAAAAAAATCTTCAGTTCCCAGTAGTCATCGTCCGGTGTCTCAGATTCCTTCGCGTCAAATGCACACCGAGACTTATTGATCGATTGTACATAATTACATAGAGAACGGGCATCTTTTACAGTACCTACAATTACGGCGTCGCTAATTAACATACCATACGTGTAATTACCACATTCTCTACCACAGCTACCACAGTCACTACTACAGTTGTCACCATCATCTCTACAAGGACTTACGCTGTCAAATTCCAAACACCCATCATCACTGTAACGTTAATAAACACACACACACACACACACACACACACACACACACACACACACACACACACACACACACACACACACACACACACACACACACACACACACACACACACCACCGTTACCACCATCCCTACTACAACCACCATCATCGCTAATCACCAAAGCAATTGTCTATCTATCTATTGCCAGACGCCATAATCTCGTAAGGGGGGGCCATTTGACTTTGAGTTAGTTGTTTTACGGGGAGGGGCACTAACCCTTCACCAACCCACTTGTTGACACTTAGGGAACACGTATGGTTTGGTTATATGGTTACCACCCAGCGTTGTAAATGGTCTCTTGACTTACAGGAAACCATTTACCATCACTAAAATAACCAAAACAGAGACCATAATCAGTATAATAACAACCACCGTCGCAGTCGGGACACCTACCACCATTGCAGTATTAACACTCAAGCCACCAATATCACCATCCCTATGAGAACACCACCATAAACACTACAGCAACCACTACCATCACAATAGTCATCACCATCTTCCTCCTGACGCCCGCCATCGTTCCAACATTAATTAACACCTGAACCACCATTACCACCATCCCTACCGCAGCTACCACAACTACCACCATCCTGCGTCCAACACAGTCACCGTAATCACTGCAACAACCACCACCATCACCCTCCCGACGCCTGCTATCGTTGCAACATTAATTAACACCTGAACCAACATTACCACCATCCCTACCACAGCTACCACGACTACCATCATCACCACCATCCCTCGGCAACCATCTTCCCCCTCACAGCTGCATCCCTGGTCTCCAAAATGGCGTCACTGCACCCTGCAAAATGGAAGATAATTGCATGCAGATTATGCAGGCCAATTAACGAAGGGGAGGAGGAGGAGGAATCTCGCTCGGTCCCGCCTTGCACCCTGCGCGTCCCTCCCCACCCCTCACACACCGGTTCCCAGCCCTCTCATAGCCCTCTGTTTGGCCGCCCGTAGCCCTCTTTCCCCATAGTCCTTCCCCTGGTCTTCCCCAGGCTTTCCCCGTCCTTTCTCACGCCCCTATTTCTCTTATAGTATTTTTCTTTGTGCTTTGTAATCTCCCTCCTTCCCGCGCCTATTTAAACACCCAGATTCTTTATATGTTACTCTGTAGTCCGTTTTTTTCCAGTCCTTCCCTCAGTTCTTCCCCATGCTTTCTTCCTCCCTCCTCTTCCGATTCTTATACTGTATTCTTATACTGTATTTTATTTTACATGTTTTCCTATCTCTCTCTTTCCTCTCACTACTTATTCCTGTACTTAGATTAATTACATTTCCCCTCCACTTCTTCCTTTGTTATTTCCCTCCACTCCTTCCTTTGTTATTCCCCTCCACTCCTTCCTTTGTTATTTCCCTCCACTCCTTCCTTTGTTATTTCCCTCCACTCCTTCCTTTGTTATTCCCGTCCACTCCTTCCTTTGTTATTCCCCTCCACTCCTTCCTTTGTTATTCCCCTCCACTCCTTCCTTTGTTATTCCCCTCCACTCCTTCCTTTGTTATTCCCCTCCACTCCTTCCTTTGTTATTCCCCTCCACTCCTTCCTTTGTTATTTCCCTCCACTCCTTCCTTTGTTATTTCCCTCCACTCCTTCCTCGTCATTCCCCTCCGCTCCTTCCACTCATAATCCCCTTACCTTCCCCAACCCCCTCGTTCTTACCTATTCCCTGACCTTTCCTCCTTCCGGCCACACCACACACCTTTACCTGCCATCCTCTCTCCCCCCCCCCCTTCTCTCTCTGGTTTCTATCAAATTCTGTGTTTATTTCATCTGTTCATTTGATATCTACATTTCTGTCTGTCTGCCGTGTGTGTGTGTGTGTGTGTGTGTGTGTGTGTGTGTGTGTGCGTGTGTGTGTGTGCGTGTGTGTGTGTGTCTTCTTCTTTCAGCATTTCAGTTCATTGCTTATATTTAAATCTTATTCGATATTTCTCTTTATTTTCTATCATATCCATCTCATTCGATAATCTTTTGCTTTCTCTTATATCATACTCATTCGGCATTTCTGTTCAACTTTTATATAGATTGTACTTATTAGATGTTTCTCTCTAACATTAATTTCCTCTCTAACATTCAGTACCGCCGCATACAAAAATTGGAGGTTGTTATGTATTCATCCCTGTTTGTCTGTGTACAAGATATCTCAGAAAGTTATTGATGGGTTTTAGTGAAATTTTATGGATACGTGGGTCATGGGCTGAGGAAGAGTTTATTAAATTTTGGTGAAGATCCGTGTTCTCTGGTTTAGTGGTTAGTAGTAGTAGTAGTGGTAGTAGTAGTAGTGAAGGAGGAGGAGGAGGAGGAAGAGGAGGAGGAGGAGGAGTGTGAGAAAAAGTACGAAGAGGAAGGTTAAAAGGAAGAGTAGGAAGGGGAGGAATAGGGGAACGAAGAGGGTGAGACGCAGAGTTGAAAGAAGAGTAGGCGGAGGATCAGCCGGAGAAAGAGGCAGCAGAGAGAAGCGCAGAGCAGGAAGGGGAAGTGGAAGAGGAGGAGGAGGAGGAAGAACAGGTTTGACAGTAGGTTGGCGAAGAGCAGGAGAAAAAGTAGGAAGAGTGGAGAAAGAAGAGAGTGAAGGAGACACAGAGTAGGAAGAAGAGTAGGAGGAGGAAGAGTGATGAGGAAGAGTAGTATAAAGAAGAGAGGTGAGTGAATCGCGGGGCACAGGCACTTGTCCCCGCCCACGTGTAGAGATATAAGGTTTCAGAAAGCTTGTTTGGAAGACTTGAGTTTCGCGGACCTGATAACTGATGCGCCAGATAGCGAGGTGCAAGGAGGGGCGAGAGAGAGATTGGAATTCCACGTGACTCGCGACCATCTGTGCCTCCTCTGTGCCTTCTCTGTATGTATTCTCGTTTATAGTCGCTAAGGGCTAGATTCTACATAAGCGGGTACGTGAGGATCGACCTAAACAGAGGATTACCTACCGAAAAAATACCTTGTCGAAGTCAGTGTTGTGAGAGAGGTGGATTGGATGAAAGTGTGGTTCCTGAAAAAATGAATAAAAAAATAATGGATAAAAATAGAAACGTGGTGTTGATTTTTGACATTTTGCTAATAACTAAAGATCTGTTTTTAATTTATTACCCATCAAAAAATGTAAAAAAATATATAAAAATAATACGAGAAACGTGGTATTGATTTTTGATGATTTACTAATAACCCTGCTTATTGTATTATTACCCTTTATTAGCTTATTATTTTACTATCTTCGTTTCAACTTAGGATTTCTCTTCATTACATTCGTCATGGGGATTTATTAATAACTCCAGACTTATTGCTTTAGTACCCTTTAGTACATTCTAAACTTACCATTTCTCTGCTATATAAAATAATCTTCCCCAGCCTGGTTTCCAGATTGCTAGGAGAGAGAGAGAGAGAGAGAGAGGAGAGAGAGACAGAGAGAGAGAGAGACAGAGACAGAGAGAGAGAGACAGAGACAGAGAGAGAGAGAGAGGATTGGATAAAAGTATGGTTCTTGAGGAAAAAAAATCGCGTTATATATTTTCACGGATTACTACACAGGTGGAGACTATCGTTGTTGCTTGAACTATTATTATTCCAGCCTCAGAGTCTCGCGACGATTCCAGGAGAACCAGAGACTGCGGAAGGAATCTGAATGGCCCAGGTTAAGTGTCCTGGCATGGGCTCTTGCTGATAGAAGATATAAAATCCAAATCCTTAATCGTGAATAAAAATAACTAAGCACCTCCATAGCAGCATCTTCGAATATATTTTCTTCCCACCTTCAGACGACTTTTTTCATCATTGGGGAAATCTCTCGCTGGGAAAGGGATAAATGGGATTTTCATTAAATTTCCACCCATTAAAAAGTCCCCCAGTACTAAACACAGTAGCTAAGGAATCATCATCATCATCATCATCATCATCATCGTCATCACCACCACCACTCTCATAATTACCATCACCATCACCACTACCATCATCAGTCCTCCGCCTCCTCATTATCATCATTCGCATAATTACCATCATCATCAGCACCACCACCACCACCATCATCATCACCACCACCACCACCACCATCATCATCAACAGAATTTAATAGCCGTATGCATGACAGTAATTATGTGTTAGTGTG
Organism: Coenobita brevimanus; assembly: GCF_032717465.1. Taxonomy (NCBI): domain Eukaryota; kingdom Metazoa; phylum Arthropoda; class Malacostraca; order Decapoda; family Coenobitidae; genus Coenobita; species Coenobita brevimanus. The sequence continues at coordinate 719,966 of NC_137034.1, forward strand.
AATATTTATTTCCTAATGACTGGTAGTTATATATTCAACCTGAGATAGTAGTAAATCACAGGAAATTAATACCCTAATTATTTTAGGAACCACCCACGATTACAGGTAACCCTCATTAACCCCTACAATTTTAAGACTATTATCATTTATTTCTTCTACTGCTAGATTTTTTTTTTACATCGTAACGAAGGATTAATGAAGGATTATTATTATTATTATTATTATTATTATTTATTAACCATGACTTATTAAGAAAGCACATAAAATCAATAACACACCTTGCTTCAGTAACCACCTACAAATCCCTGGCCTCTTCAGTACATGTACATTTTTTTTTTCCATCTTATTTTTCATACCGAAACACGACTTTAGTTACCTTGAGGGAGATCTCTTGTAGTGAAGGATTTAACCGATTTACCCCAAGCCCAGGCCATGTTTCGTTGTTCCTGCGACCACACGATTTTCTTCAGCTTAAGGGACCATTCGTTTCACCCAGCCTGAGTAAAGTCGACTGGAGACAGCAAAGATATATTAACCAGAGTGAAGGGGTTAATTCATCAAATCCGGGAAGGTCATTTTCATTTTATACATGTTATCTTCTGATTACTTTTTTTTTTTAATAGATTATAATCGTCTGGTAGCAGCAGGATCTTCACCAAAACATGTCTGAATGAATTTTAAAAATCAGACGATGCATGGCAACCCCTAGGCTCGCTGGAGTTTAGCCCTGCGAAAATTTAGAGTAAGAATCTAAAACCGGACTTCTTAAAGCAAAATTGCAATACACTGACCCTTTCAGAACCAGACTATCAGGTTTTAGTCTTTACTTCAAATTTTTAGAGGTTAAGCAACAAACTGTCAAAATATCAAAACTTACGACAGAAGACATATACCACGAAGCAGCAACACACACAGGCAGGCTTGTGGTGTCAGGCACTGGTTTGTCTGATGCAACTTAATCAGTTTCTCAGTAACGCAAAGTCAGTAACTCAGTAATTCAGTGACAGAGGCTTTTTAAGGGTGCACCCCTAAGAGAGTCTGACAAATTAAGATTCGAGAAAGTGACAGTATGAGCGATTTGACGATACCAACAGCAGCAGCAAGGACAGAGGACCAGGCCAGGCGGCGGTACACACATCCATACCCTTTGATAATGCCAGGCCAAAGGAAACCACTCACTCAGGGCTCCCGTTTCAACCCACTATCTCCGGACCCTCTCGTCTCTTCTCATGACTTCTCTTCTCTCTGTTATATTCTTCTTTTCTTTTCCCCTCTTCTGTTGCCTTCTCTTGTCCGTTCTTCTTCGGTTTTCCATTCTCTCTCTCTCTCTCTCTCTCTCTCTCTCTCTCTCTCTCTCTCTCATTTTGCCTCTGCCTATCTGTCCTGATATTCTTCTCTTTCGTTCCCTCTTCTTCTTCTTTCTTTCCTTCTTCTTCTCCTTCCCTTCCTTCTTCGTGCCTTCCTCTTCACCTCTTCTTTGTCGTCTTCCGTTAGGGTGTACAAGCGTTAAGTGTGCTTGATGTACCTGGTAATGACCAACTCAACATCTTTCCCACCTTCCTTCCAATCTCCCTTACTTCCTTTCTTCCCTCCTCCCTTCCTGGCTCTCTTCTCCCTTCCATACCCTTCCCCTTCCCCCTTTCCTTCTCACCCACTTCTCTTCCCTTCTCCCTCTCCACCCCTACCCTCCTTTCTCTCCTTTCTTCCCTCCTTCCATCTCACATTCCCTTCCCTTCCCTTTCTGTCTTCCTTTCTCTTCCAATCTCCTTTTCATATTTCCTTCATTCTTGCCTTCTGTCCCTGCTTTCTGTTTGCTTTTCCTCCTTCCTTCCTTTCTTTCTCATCTCCCTTTCCACGTCCCTTCCTACCTCCCTTCCCATCTACCTTCCGTCCATCACTTTCATCTCCCTTCCAATATCCTTTCTCTACTGTCTTTTCTTCCCTGCTTCCCACCTTTCCCATCTCATCTCTCTTCCTCTTCCTCTCTTCCCATCTCTCATCCTACCCTCCTCTCTTCCCACCTTCCCTTCTCATCTCTTTCCTTCCTTCTCTCTTCTCATTACTCCTCCCTCCCTCCTTCCTTCCTTCCTCCTCCTTTCCTTCTTCCTTCCTTCCTTCCCCCTCCTTCCTTCCTACTCCCATAGACAGGTTCCTCCCGGGTCTTCCATGACTATTTTCTACTTCTATACGAGGGCCGTCTCCTAAGATAAATAAAATCGTCTGAATAATAATAATGATAATAATAATAATAATAATAATAATAATAATAATAATAATAATAATAATAATGAACGATACTGTACTGAGGTATGAAGGGGGCTTTACAAATTATTCACATGGGCCTTGGAAAATTGTGCCTGTTGAGAAGATACACCACTTTCGGCCCGACTTGGACTCGCTTCAGGTACTCTGGGGAGGGGGAAGGGTTGGTGCGAAGATGGTAAGATGTACAATGGGTCACAAAAGTATCGGTACACAGGAGGCCCGATGCCTACCGAAAACATGCCAACAACTCCAGGTGTTGAGGGAGGGTTGATAGGCATAACTACCAATGTGAACCACGTTACCCACTGTATATTTGTCTCCCAAGGTCTTATTGTGTATCAACATTGTGTATATAAACATAACATTTGCTGTGTGTCTGAAGGTGGATATTGCAAGTTGGCGATATATGACAACTCCCGACATCAGGGCTACCAGCGTGAGGTAGGTCGGACACTAACATTTCAATGACCTTCGTACTGTGGTCCCAAACGTTTCACGCATATTGTGTACCGATAGTTTTGTGACCCATAGTACGTATCGAAGAAAAGTTAGGGGGGAGGGGGAAGGCACCACAAGGCACTACAATGAGGAGTATGTGGGTGGTGGTGATGAGGGGATAAGGGAAGAGCTGAGAAGTAGACAGGAAGATGTTGCAAGGAAAATAAATACAGAGGAAGGATTTTTTTTTTTAATGCAAGGAAGAAGGAACCAAAGGCCAGAAACCTGCAAGATTGTTCCCTGCAAGAAAAAAAGACAGAAGACAGTGGAGGATGTGCATCTGAGTGGTTCACCTCAAAGATGAGGATAATGAAGAAGAAGGTATTGCGAAGGAGAGTAGGGATGGATGGATCGGGATGGGGGATGGGCGTGGGTATTGGGATGGGGATGGGGTGGGGGGATAGAGGATGACCCAGGATAGAATCAAATACCATCATGCATATCCAATACCAGGAGCCCAGGTTGTTTGTCCAGTTTCTTGTGAGTTGCACATTGCTTGTATGTTCTGTTACCTGAGCTACCTTGATTATAACCTTTTTACTCTAACTTGGCCTAAAATTGCCATCACTCCATCTTGAATGCTGAGCTGTAACAATAGATTAGCACTAGAATATAATGCTAGTCAAGAAGAAGTGCTGTGGGAAGGATGTAGAATCGTAGTATTGTCTTTTTCTGCCACTGAGCTATGAGAAATAAGCTGCAGAAGGACGAAAATCTGGGCCAAGTTGGAGTAAAAGCAGTGTAATTGTGTTTTTATTTTTCTCTCAATTATTTTGGAACTAAACTATCCCTGAACAGACACTTCTTCCTTTACTCTGCTTTTTTTTAATTGAGCTTCCCTTATTAGTTATGTTCATATTTATAACTGTTTATGCCCATACTGTATTTATCACTTTTATTTCACACTATCTTAGGAAAATTGACTTTCTTTATTTTTCCTATACTGTGAGAGGTTTCTTTTGAGACAAATAATATTTAGCATAGTTGTAGGAACCAGGAATTTAATACAATCACCATTTGTCGTGTCATTTTCAAGAAGCCAAGCATATTATTATAAAGTCAAAACTTAGTGTTCAGCTGAGAGAGAGTGTGAGGGTGTTAAATCTCTCCTAAACCGTTCACCAATCAAATTCTCTCCTATTCCTTTCATCTGTCTTTATTTTTCTCCTTTTTCGCCTATCTTTAATTCATTCCTACTTCCTTTGACTTGTCTTCACCTCCTCTTTCACTCATTATTTCTCACGCATAGCCTGTTCCTGTCCACGCCTTTCTTCGCCATTTTTTTTAATTCCCATTCATTTCTTATCAATTCCTTTCTTCATCTGTAGTCTTGTATCACTCTTTCATGTCAGTTTTCTTACTGATATTTAATGCTTTGCTATTCCTGCCACCTTTTCCCATCTCATTATTTGCTCTTACTGTCAAATTTTCCTGGCCACACTAATTATACTCATTTTTAGCTATGTTACCTTTTCCTCCTCTTTCATTTTTCTTACATTTCCTTGATTAAGCTAGTCATTTTTTTTTCTTATTTCTCATTTATTTCAAGCCCTTATTCGTTTATTGTACCGCTTTCTCATTTCTCCTTCTCCTCTTCCATCATTTTTTGTTTTTTTTATATTTTTCCACTTTTCTGGTTTCCTTTATTCCTCTCGTATTTTCTTTACTCTTATTTTCTTTACTCCTTTCTTATTTTCACTACCCCTCTTATTTTCTCTACTCATCTTCGTTTCGCTTTCATTTCCCATACTCCTCTCTCATATCTCTTCTCTCTTCTTTTGTCTTCACGTATTTAATTTACTGTATGTTGCCAACTCATCTTTCAGTCTTCCCATTTCTCTCTCACCACCCCAGCACAGCCTTCATCCTCTTTCATCTTAACTCCTATACTCATCTTTCTGTTTTACCCTTCTCCCATTCCTGTTAGTCATTTTCAATCCCTTTCAATCTTTTTCAAACTCTCATTTCATTTCTCTAACTCTCTCTTACTTCTTTTTCTTCTCTCTCACTCCTCTCTCATTTCATCTCATCTTTTAATGCTTCCCCATCTCTTAATAATTCACCTTCTTCATCTTTCTTACTCCTCTCAAGCTTACCTCTTACTCATCATCATTTTTTCCACTCCTCTCCCATTTCTCCTGCTTCTCTATAATCGTCTCCCATCCTTCTCCTCCTTCATATTCTTATTCCTTTCTCATTTTAACCTATTATCCTTCTTCATCTTTTAATTCTCCTTTTATTTCTCCTACTTGTTCACTTTTCCAACTACCACGTTTACTCTTCTTACACCTCTCTTCATTTCCATGCTCTTCGTTACTTCCTTCTGTTGTCCCCCTCATTTCTGTTTGTCCCTTCTCACTTCGCTGTCTCCTTTGTCATGTGTCTTAGTAATTTTAAATCCTTTACCGTCTCTCTCTCTCTCTCTCTCTCTCTCTCCCTTTATTTCTCAGACTTCCATTTCATTTCACTCACTCCTCTCTCAGTTTCCCCACTCATCTTTACTTCCTCTCTCTCTCTCTCTCTCTCTCTCTCTCTAAGACATCCCTTTCATTTCACTCCTCTCTCACTTTCCCCACTCATCTTTAATTCCTTCCTCTCTCCTCTCTCTCATTTCTCCCACCAAACGTGATTCTCAAAGGGAGAGTGAAGGATGCACAAGTTCCCCCTCGTCAATGCCATTTTCTCTGATGGGAGAGGGTTGTGTGCTGCTGGGGCCGAGAGAGAGAGAGAGAGAGAGAGAGACTTATTCACAAAGAGTTTTAGCCAATTTATGAGTCGTATTCATAAAGGGTCTTAACCAGTTTCTGAGAGAGAGAGAGAGAGAGAGAGAGAGAGTCGTATTTATAAAGGACCTCAAGTGATCTTTGCCACAAACAAGCCTCTTTAACACCATATAAATTACAAGAAATCATTTTATTTTAGCTGTATTTTTCACATCGATAATCACTCATATTTAATTGTGATGTTATATGTCTATCTATCCACCTAACAATCTCTCTGTCTTTCTCTCTATCAGTCTGTCTGTCTGTCTGTTTATATAAGTAAAGATAAAAGTATAAGCAAGTTAATATATAAGAATAAGCACGCAGTTCTACATATGCTTCTGGTTCAAGTAATTTTACATATCCTGCCCGTGTTTATTATCATGGCCGTGCCTGCAGAAAGATTAAAGCTTTAATCTCGCACTAAATGGGGGGTATTCACGCGTGCACGGGCTCCTCTCTCCTCTTCTCTGTTTGTCTGTCTTGCTATTCTCCGCTCCGCTCCTCTCTCCTCTCTTCAGTGGTAGTGTACCCTCAATACCTCCAGGACAGCTATAAGGGTAAACAACAGCGTGGGGGAAACATTTTGAGGTGGAGGGGTAACTTTTGAGATAGAGGAGTTAAAAATTGCGCTCATTAACCTCTCCTTTACCTGTGGACTCCCCTTACCTGAAAGTTGACTGGTAACAACAAGAGCAAAGTAACACAGACGTCACTGTATGGAAGGAGTGCATTTCCATCGCCACTCATCCTCCTGTCTTAATCAGTATATCCTTTTATCATTCCCCACTGTGTCAACAATAATTCTATCGGCCTGCATTTGCAAAGGGGACAGAGGGGCTAGTCGCTTAGGTTTGTGAAGTTGAACCTGAACTTGAGGACTTGAATGATGTGTGAATGATTTGTGGCTCGTTTCACTGTGCATATCGTTAATGGTTCTTTTCACATACCTATCACCTCTCTTCTTATTTCGGGATCCTACCTCACTCACACTTAAGGTGGGGAAAAAGGTCATGATGATGATGGTGATGATGATGTAGATGATGGTGATGGTGGTGATGATGGTGGTGGTGGTGGTGGTGATGATGATGATGATAATGGTGATGGTGATAATGGTGATGATGGCGATGATGATGATGATGATGATGATGATGATGACTTGCCATTTTACGTTTAATTGCAACGTTCTCCCCATTATTATTTTTTTTCAGAGACATTGTTCCCTTGTGTTGCAGCTTTTACGAAACGATATATAAATGAAGATGTGAAAAAGAAATCCATGCCTATAAGTTCTGTAGTCGTGAGTTGAAGTAAGGCTAATAACTTGAAACTGAGAGGCTTTTCTTATGTTAAAAGTCATCTGACGTTAGGACAGAAGACATGTATGATTGTAATAGGAAATGGGAGAGAACTGAGAAGAGGGAACAGTGAGAGAATGCTACATGAGAGTTGAAAGTGAGAGAAGAGGGAGAGTAAGTGAGAGAGAGAGAGAGAGGAGTGTGGGTATAGTAAGAGGCACACTAGGTTATGAGAGGGAGAAAGTGAGAGGTGTGTGAGAGATGGATGAAAATAAAGAAAGGAAATCACCACAAAGACTGATATGAGAGGAGAGGGAGATAAAGTGGAAGAGATAGAAGCGTGATGCCCGAGAGAGAGAGAGAGAGAGAGAGAGAGAGAGAGAGAGAGAGAGAGAGATCACAGGAGACACTGAGAGTGAGAGGAGGGCTAGATAAGAGGTAACCCTACTCTTACTGATAAAGGAATCATATTGCGAGCTGATCCCGTCCCTAGCTATGTATCGTCCCTATCCCACCATCAGTCTCAGTTTATAATATCCACTAGATTTATTTTTCACTCTCTCTCTCTCTCTCTCTCTCTGGTCATATATATATATCTATATCTATCTATCTATCTATCAATCTATCTATCTATCTATCTATCTATCTATCTATCTATCTATATATATATATATATATATATATATATATATATATATATATATAATATAATATAATATAATATACAGTATCTATCTATATATCTATATTTATGTTTCTATCCATATGTACAGTATGTATGTATATATGTTATCTATCTGTATCTATCTATCTATTTATCTATCTAGTATCTCTGTTGAAAAGGCTAAATTTACCCTTTCCTTCCCATCTCTATTCAATTGTATATTTGGTGGGGATGTTTTTTGCCTGTGTGATATAAGGGTATCTGGTGGCAATGATGAGTGGCAGTTTGATGTCAAGTGGAGCTAAAACGGTGATTGGGGGAGGCACCCGTACTTATAAAAGATCTTAAACTTGTGTTATTGGTACTACTACGACTACTACTACTACTACTACTACTACTATTATTATTATTATTTTACTATACCGTCTCACGCCATGTAGTAATCTCACCTACTTTAATTGCTAGAAATGATGATGATGATGATGATGATGAACAAGTCTCCATTGTAGTTAATAGTTACCAGAATTCATTGTAATTATATGCATTTTTTTCCTATAAATAATATGTCTCTTTCCAACATTCAACCATAATCGTCTCCATCATAATTTATCATCAACGAAAGACACTGTACTTGGTCTTTTTTTTTTTACTCTTATTTTCACTCTTTATTTTCACTCCTGTTTTTTCACTTATAATCACTCTTTTTTTTTTTACGTATTCTTATTTTTTCACTCTTATTTACACTCTTATTCACTCATTTTTTAACTCATACTCACTCTTATTTTTTTTTCAGTGTTATATTATTCGCTTTTGTCACTTATATTCACACTTTTTTTCACTCATATTCACTCTTCCTTTTTCACTCTTATATTCACTCTTGTTTTTTCACTCATATTCACTCTTATTTTATTCACTGTTATATTCACTCTTTTTTCACTTTATTCGCTCTTTTCACTCTTATTCCCTTATATTTTTTCACTCTTCTATTCACTCTTATTTTTCACTCTTATATTCGCTCTTATTTATTCACTCTTATATTCACTCTTATCTTTTTCACTCATATTCATTTTTATTTTTTCAGATGTTCACTCTTGTTTCTTTCACTTATATTTTCTCATATTTCCCCCCCCCCACTTATAATCACTCTTTTATTCACTCTTATATTCACCCATGTTTTCCATCTATTCACTCTTATTTTTTTCCACTCCTATAGTCACACTTATTTTGACTTACGTACTTGGTAGCCATGTGAGTGTGAAGATAGAATTATATACACTGACTCACACTTAAGAATTTTTATGATTTTCCTAAGAGGGAGGGTTGTATCGTTCACTGAGGCTTCTACTGGATATTTTTCGCCTCTTTTCTTTATGCCTGTGATTCGTTCCCACCGATTTTTTTATTTTTTATACAAGGAAGAAGGAACCCAGCGTTGGCTGAATCGGTAGAGAGGCGGCTTGTAGTCCTAATGGACCCAGGATCGAATCCCGGCTGGGGCAGGGAACAGTTTAAGGATTTGAATTTCCTAAAAAGCAGACTTTCCAGATCTACCAGATGACCCGCCGACATGTCGTAAAAATACCCCCGCTAATACCAGTACACCAGTCCTGTATGAGACAGCCCTAGCATGTATTCAATATGGACGGTGGGTGTTAGCGCCGAAGTGGTGACATGTGGAGGTGTTGGAGGACTACTGGGCCTTGGGATAGGGCACTGCCCCCCAAGAAATAGGCCTTAAGCCTTTGCCCCGAGTCGGACACGTAAAAAAAAAAAAAAAAAAAAAAAAAAAAAATTATTCCCCTCCCACAAGAAAGAAGGAAAAATAACAGAGCCAGATTCAAGACAACTGGATATTTCTCTCCTCTTGTATGGTTGTCTGTGAATCGTTACTAGCGATTTTTTTTTAAATGCAAGAAAGAAGGAACCAAAGGCCAGCAGTGCGCAAGATAGTTCCCCCCATGAAAAAATAACAGCGAACCAAGTTCAAAATCATTGCTTGTATAGGGAATCAGTGCAGTCATCATCAGAAGTCCTGTCACCTTTCCCGGTTTTAATGGACATTGAAAATCAGTGTTGATGAGTCTGCAGCAACTAATACTGATGTCTTTATTTAGCTACAGATTCGCATCATTAATGTAGACTGCTGCGAGATTCACCACATTGATTATTAAAGTCTGGGGAGAGAAGAACTGGAGAGACGGCAGAACTTTTGGTGGCGACTGAGTGTTCGGTTTGATAATTGACTCTTTCAACCTAGAGAGACAATTTTTGCCTTTCTTGCAACCTCTAGACGATTTTATTCAACTTACGAAACCCTTCTTGTCTTCAAGGGGTTAAGGAAGGCTATATCTAACCCCTCCAGTCGAAAAAGTCTACCTAAATCTGAGAAAAATCGTCTGAAAAAGCAATAACATAAGAACGTTCTTGGACTGAAGAGGCTGACCCAATATAGCTTGCATATTTTAAGCTTGCATTTATCTTTTCCATTTTTCCTACTTCTGTTTTCCATTATATTCTCCCTCCGTGATTCGTGTTGTCATATACTGGCCTCTTCCAACAACCCTTTGCTCCAACTCCCTTTTCCTTCATTTATTCTCTCCTGTCTGTGTTTCTCATGCTGATATTAACTTAAGTATGCACAGGGCTAAGTGGCCTGTCACCTGCTAGCTATCTTCTTTGCTCTCCTGAAAGCAAGAAAGAAAAAAAGAAAAATAACTTCTGTCCTTTTGTTGACAGAATATAAAAGTTTCTTGTTTGCATTATATCGTTTAAGGAAGTTTGATGCACTCGTATATATGAAGGTTTTGTGTGTGTGTGTGTGTGTGTGTGTGTGTGTGTGTGTGTGTGTGTGTGTGTGTGAAGCTTAGAAAAGTAGCATCATTACTTGTTTCTGGCAACTTTTATCGTGAAAAAGAAAAGATTACTTAATGTTGTTTTTGCCTGGTCAGAAACATGGCGATATAATGTGCTTCTATAGGCTGCAATATATAGACATTTTCACCCCCACACCACCACCTTTCACATACACATCTCCCTACGTTTTTCCCCGTCTTGACCCATTATATTTTACCTTCCCTAATACGACTGACATGTTTTATATCACTTCTTACGACCGCCAGACGATTTTATTCAGCCTGAGATCTCTTGTAACGAAGGGAGGATAAGGTAATAAGATGTAGTTACTTTATCATCGGTTACTCTTGGCTTGTTTTCATCTGACGGAACCGGCTGACTATTTCAACTTCATTGCTAAATTTTGATTGCATGAAATTCGATGAGTCTTGATCCATGAGTCTTGATTATGAGGTAAGAATTGAGCCTCCTTGGTTATTAGTCAGATCAGTCCTCTAATCTGACTAAACTGGGCCATCAACTGAGCTGGAAGGGGGTACGGATTTTTGCCAAGTTAGAGTAAACGAGGTATATTTATCACCAGCTTCTGACACCCACCAACCCCTCATACACCCACAAAATCCACTCCCACACCCACCTCCTCCACCTCACACATACCCATTCCACCATAGAGACTTCCCTACGCGCCACATATACCCATTCCACATCACAGCCAGTGCTCTATACCCACTTACTCCACACCACACCCACCACCTTCAGTATCCTCACTCCTGCACCCACCACTTGACAATTACATCAACATCTTCCACCCCATACCCACCATGCTTTACCCTCCCACATCCACCTCTATCCCCTTCCACCAACCTCCGCCTCACACTCACCGACTTCCTCCTTTACCCACAAACTTCTATCCCACTCACAGTCATTTCTCCTCACAACCTTTACCCAACATCCACATTCTTCACGATATAACCTCCCGCCTGTACACTCTACAACCATTACCCACACGCCTTACAACCTTTCCACACACCCATATCAGGCACCCCTACATATTCCACATCCCTACATATCCCACAATCTCCCCCACACACTCACCTCTCACGGCCCTCTCCTCACGAACTTTCATGCCACATGACCCATTCCACCACACAATCTCCACCCTTCACCCACGTACTCCACTCCACACCCTATACCTTCCTTCCACGCCAGCCTTCTCAGTTCCATATACATCAACCTCCACCCACACCGGCTACCCTTACACACTCCACAGATACCCTACATTGTGCACCCCACACACACTCCAACTTCCCTAAACACACCCACACCAAATGCTCCCACACACCTAAAATTACCCTTTCCACACACACCTAGTCTTTAAAAGCCCTGCATCTTCCCCACACATATCCACATCAACCAACTTCACACACCTCACAACCTCCATAAACACACCCTCCCCAGCCTGCCCTACATTCCCCCTCACCAGTCTGCCTTACACACACCCACACCAGCTCCCCTACACACCCACACCAACTTGCCCTACACAAACCCACACCACCCTCTTCTGCACACCCACCAGCCTGCCGTACACACACCCACCAGCCTGCCGTACACACACCCACCAGCCTGCCGTACACACACCCACACCAACCTACCCTACACACACCCACACCAGCCTACCGTGCACACACCCACAACAGCCTACCCTACACACACCTACAACAGCCTACCCTACACACACCCACACCAGTCTGCCTTACACACACCTGTACCGAGCACCTCCACACACCCCACACCTCCCTACACACACGTCCACACGAACCATCCCATATATACCATTCTGCCTTATAACCCTGTCCTCTTCCTACTCCATAACCTCCCTCACACCCACGCCCCAAGCAGGTGTGACAGTGTGGTGTGTCGCGGCTGTGGTGGTCAATAATAATAAAGTGTGGTGTGGCGTGTGACAGTGCCGCCGTGTTGATAGTGTGCCCCGTAAACTCAACATTACCGCGGATGACTTGGATTAGCGCCCCGGTAATAACTAACATCTCGACCCGCTTGACTCGGACCCGCGTTGCCCTGTCTCCCGTCCACACCGCTCGTAACAGACACGAAATTTGCATAATCCTTGTGAATTTGGCCGCATTTATCAGCCCCAGGTATGTAATGTGCCAAAATTCCTTTCATGGAGTAATTTTAAAGGCGCATGGATTCTGTGAAATAGTGGAGCTAAATGTACCTTTTTATTGGGCTGTTTCTCACGTGTGTAGGCCGCATACGTGACCCCAGCGGTATTTATAGTGCTCACTGAATGACCGAGGACCCAGACTAGTTAATGCACTTCCCACGTAATGCCCCGCTAAAAATACCCTTGTTTATGGTGTTACGTGTGGCTGTGATTGCGGGTCTGTATGCAGGTGTCATGGCATATCGCGAGTCGAAGTTCACCCACATGACTTCCGTGAGCCTTCGAACAGGTGAAATGAAGCTTCGAAGGCTCATTGTTATTTTCAGCCCGAGAACGCCTTTTGTAATATGTTCAGCCCGAGAACGCCTTTTGCATTATGTTATTATTACTACCACATCGCTTTATTCATCTTAGAACGCCATAGCACTTAAAGGGTTAGCTTTCCTGTGCCCTGGAACTGGTAAAATGAGGCTTCGAACTGCCGTCTCATTAACATCAGCCTGATTACGTTTTATATCTACATTTTTCTTGCTACTGCCAAAAATTTCTATTCAGTTAAAAACACCATAGCACTGTAGGGGGGTTAGCTTCCGTGTGTCATCAAACCAGTGAAATGAAGCGTTGAACTGCTGTTTCATTACTCCTTTAGCCTGAGGACGCCTTTTATATTTTGTTGTTGCTACTACCATACTGTTTTAGGAGAGCACCCTAATAGTTAAAGGGTATATCATCAGTAAGACTTCACATCAGTGGCATGAAGCTTCTAACTATTATGTCCAGGAAACTGTCCCATTCCCCTCTTCAGGAAGGTGTCGTCTTTTGCTTTAATTCTTGTCACCGCTAGACGATGTACTTTATTCAGCTTTGGGGAGACCTTACGAACTGGAGGGTTTAATTGTAACCTTATGTATTCCCATTGCTACTAAGCGTCCTTCCCAAGCTGAAGACTGTTGCCTGGAGACAGGAAGGAGGAAAAATGGCTTCAAGTGACTAAAAGAGTCGACCCAATCATGTCCTCAGAAAACTTTATCCCTATTGTTCATTGACTTTTTTAATTGTTGCTATTGTCGTACGATTTCATTCAACTTCGTATCCCCTACATTATGAGGGGACTTTCAACCCCTTCAAATTAAATCTTGTAAAAGGTATTTTACTGAGCTTAGGAGAGATTTATTTGGCCTGGAGTGGATAGGTAGAGCCTTCATGAGTTTGATCACTAGTTCAGGTCCCACATAAACTAAACAAAATCCTCAGAAGACGGCAAGGATAAAATGAAAAACGAATTGAAAGGTTTAAGGTGAATTACATCCTTTGGTGACTGGATAAAATGGGATGCGGGAGTGGGACGCCTGCACGTGGTGGCACCGATAGGCCTGGTTGGCTCTGCTGCCCGGTTATACAAACGTCCCTCAATTTCCTCCCTACCCTCGAAAAAGAATGGTGGTCTTCTGCAGTGAATTTCAGCCTGCACTCCACTGGGTTGACAATCAGATCAGCCTGGGAACTCGATGGTCACACCAGGGATAAGATGAAAAACGGTATCAACGTAGTGAAGTGACAGATTATTATTATTATTATTATTATTATTATTTATTTATTATTATTATTATTATTATTACGAGCACACAGTTTTAATTCCCTTTATGATCTCCGTCTTCAGATGGTAAAATAAATAAATAAATCTTTAAAGTTTGTGTTTTACTTTTGCTGCCGCGCGAGTCGATGTAGCACTAACATTAACAAATCTATGGATGTAATAAATATCGTTCATTTCTTCGCTCATAATACAGTAAATTTTATAGTTACCCATAAGATCAATAGAATCAGAGGGTGTTACTTTTCTTTGACTTGAATGTGCAGCTCAAAGGAATAAGGAGACGAGGTAGAAGACGAGGAAGGAGAAGAAGGCGTAGAAGAAGAAGAAGAAGACGAAGACGAAGGCGAAGAAGAAGAAAAATAAGGAAAAGAGGAAGAGGAGGAAGAAGAAGAAAAGAAAAAGAAGAAACAGAAGAAAACGAAAAATTAGAAGAACAAGAAGAAGAAAGAATTATTTCAGCTCGCAGTTCCACACCCTGTTTCTTCTTGTTGCATTACTTTTATGGAACTTGACACAGCTCGATGTAAAGTATGATGTCCTGTGTATTTCCATGTGTTGTGAACGATGTGGCGGCGGATGTTTTGCGTGTTGGTAAGGCTTGTTTCATATTAGCTTCCTACTGCGTTATTCTCGATAGACTCCCTTGAACAGAACGTATTTTTGTGTGTGTGTGTGTAATGCAAGAGAAAGCGGAGATATTATTTTTGTCTCCCTATACACACACATTGCATGATTTACTCATCTTTTATAAGTCTCTCAGTGTGTGAAACTATGAAGTGTCAGTCTGTGAAAGTATGAAGTGTCAGTGATAGTATGAAGTGTCAGTGATAGTATGAAGTGTCTGTGAAAGTATGAAGTGTGAGTCTGTGAAAGTATGAAGTGTGAGTCTGTGAAAGTATGAAGTGTGAGCCTGTGAAAGTATGAAGTGTCAGTCTGTGAAAGTATATAGTATTAAGTGCTTCCTATAGACTGTTTTATTCAGCTTAGAAATTACCTCTTGTCGCATGATGAAGGGTAAAAGCAATTTCTAGTAACCTCTTCAGGATAAAAGCATTTTATTCTTCTTCTCGCCTGGCAATTATACTCAGCTTACGAGTGGCTTATTGTGCAGTCACAGCCAATATCCCTTGTTAGGAGTTTCGAATTAATGTAGCAAGTGGGTGTGTGGGGTGAGTAGGTAGGTGTGGAGGTGTAGGATTGGGTGTGGACTTGTGAGGTAGGTGGCTGTGGAGGTGTGGGCGTGGGGCGTGGGTGTGGGCATGTGTAGTGACTGGTTTTGGTCGCTTACCTTAACGCAGACCTCCCACAGTCTCAGATCCTGGTTGATGTGTGTGTGGGTGTGGGTGGGTGATGTGTATATGGGTGTGGTGTGGATGACTTGGGTAACTGTCCTTTATATCCTTGTGGGTGTGGATGTTGGTGGGTGGCATAGGTGTGGCTGTGTGGGCGAGTGAAGTGAGTGTATAGGTATGGGTGTATGGGCGTGGATGTGGGGCTGTGGGTAAGTGTCTGAAGTCTTTCCGGTGGGTGTGTATTTTAGGGTGGGTGGTTTTGGACAGTATCCTTAACGCAATCCACCCACTAATTCAGGCCCTGGAAAGTGTGGATGTGGGTGGGTGGAGTGATTGTGGGTATGTGGGATGGATGAAGTGCATGTAGGTATTTGGGATGGATGGAGCGCATGTGGGTGTGTGGGATGGGTGGAGTGCATGTGGGTGTGTGGAATGTGTGGTGTGGGTTGCTTTCCTTATCACTACCTACCCACATTGTCAGTCTCTTGTGGGTGTGGGTGAGCTGGGTGTTGGTGGGTATGTAAGAATTATAATAGTCGATTTTCTTAATTCCTTAACGCAACGCAACAACGAGCTCAGTTCCAAGAAGGTGTGGATGACTATGGGTGCGTGGGGTGGGGTAAGGTGTGTGGGATGTTGAAATTTTGTCATCAATCTCCCACGAATCTCTCCTAGGTGTGTGTAGGTGGATGTGGGTGTGAGGTGTGGGTGTGGTTGTGGAGTACTGTATAAGGTGGATGTGGGTATGTGGGTATATGTGGATGGGTGGTAGTGATTGCTTTCCTGATGGGTGTGGATGTAAGTGGGTGTGGATGTGTGGGTGGGTGTGGGTGTGGGTGTGGGTGTGGGTGTGTGGGGTGCTGGTCTTTCTCCTTAACCTTGTATTATGGCCGGCACAAATGAGGTCGTGTAAACTTAATGCATAGGGAATGAGGGTGTCTCACTGCAGGCGACTGAAATGATATGTTCAGGGGGAGGTGGTGGCTGGATAGGTGGGTAGGAAGATAGCTTGATGAGATGGATGGGTGGATAGGTGGGTGCTTGAACGGTGATGGGTAAGTGGTGGATGAGTAGGGTGGGCGAGATGATGGGATAGGTGAGTGGTTAGGAAGATGAGGGAATGATAAGATGAATGGGTGGATAGATGGAATGGGTAAGTGATGTGTGAAAATCTGGACAGAACAGGTGAATGGGAAGATCGTTGGTGAAATGACAGGTGGATAGGTGGGTGCCTGAAGGATGATGGGACGGGTAGGTGGGATAGGTAGGTGGCAAATGGATGCATGGTGGTATGAGTCATTGAGAAGGAAGGCAGGTGAAAGGTGATTTGGATAGGTAAATGGTTTGGATGGTGGATAGGCGGGTTGTTTGTGGCATGAGTAGTTAAGTAGTTGGGTAGATGGGTAGTTAGATGGAGAATAGGTTAATGACGTAGGTGGTTTAATGATGTGGGTGATTGAGTGAATGGGGAGGTTGATATAGAAATAGGAGGTGAGTAAAGTAAGTAGGCTGATCTTTAGTAGATATTCTCACAGTTATTAGTCTGTTTATTCCCAGTCTTTATTAGATTTATTTCCACACTCATTAGCTCATTTATTGTTCATCATCCCATTTATCAGTTATTATTCCACGTATTCCCACGTTATTATTTACATTTTTTTCCTAATTATTATGTCCTGATTTCTTTAATGCATCAGTCCTTACTCCACTTCCTTACTTGTCTTTATTGCACAGTTATGCTTTATTTATTATCATTTATTTCAGTTATTATTTATTCGTTATGATTCCACGGTTGTTCTCTGTTATTCACTCTGTCACAATTATCTCAAACAGTATTTATAATTCATTGTTCCTTTATTCATTATTTTCATTCATTTTACCACATCTTTCCATATGTATCATTCATTTGCCACACTTATTCCCTATTCATCCTTCATTTTTCCATTTTTAATTCATTTTCCCCTTATGCTGTCATTCATTTTTCCACCTCTTTCCTTACGAGTATTGATGATTCATTTGGCCACATACACAATCCCTATTCATCATTCTCCGTTCATTATTCATCATATCCGCTCTTTACCTGCTTTATGGAAGTGTTCACCTTAACTTCAACGTGTCTGACTCATGTTGACTCAGACTTCAGCAGCCGTGATGGAACAAACATGCATCCGACGTGTTTGCCGTCCTGTCAGTGGGTTAATAGACATGAGGGGCTGAGGTGAGGTGAGAAGAGGTGAGGTGAAGGGGTTGTTAATTTATATAATCAGAAAACAAGAAAAATGCAGACAGTTGGGTACGAAAAACTTTGAGTGAGTACTGTGGGGTTACTGAGGATGAGGAGAGGCGTTGGGGTTTGGGGAATGAGGTGTATGCTCGGAAAAATGATGATGATGATGATGATTAGGAGGAGGAGGAGGAAGAGGAAGATGATGATGATGATGAGGAGAATGATGATGATGGTAATGATTGACGATGATGATAATGAGGTGGAAGGAAGAGGAGGAGGAGGAGGAGGAGGATAATGATGATGATGATGATTGTGGCATTCATCCATTAACCCCTTCAACCCATGGACGTGATATTAAATTCATTCTTGCTCCATCAGACGATTTTACTCAGCATAGGAAGACTCTCTCGTATTACATTGATTAAAAAAGTTAATATCTCACCTTCTCCAAGTTTCCAAGCTGAATGAAATCGTCTTAGAGTGGATAGAGTAAAATAAACAACAGGGTCATCACCTATAAATCAGTGTAGTGTTGCAGCTTCTGTAACGACAACAACAACAACAACACTAATAATACAACAACAACTACTACTACTACAACGACAACTACCACGACTATGACTACGACTGCAACTACTACTACACAGCCATTCATAACCATCCAGTAACCAAGTCTCTTTCCTTAATCAAAATAGAATCGTATGAAGATAACAAGAATAAAATAAGAGGAAAATAGGAATATTGGTTTTTAAAAATAAGGGGGAATATAGGGAACTAAAAAATAGACGAAATAATAGAATGGTGATAAATTGAGTCCATGAAAATAGGCCAAAAAATAGACAGGTGAAAAATTGGGTACACAAGAACAGGAGAAAATCAGAAGTGAAGAATAGGGTTCATAAAATAGGTGGGAGAAATTGGGTGAAAATTGGGTACATATAAACAGTGCAAATTAGAAAGGTGAAAAATTGGGTACATAAATTTAGAGAGGGGAATTGGGTGAAAAATTGGGTACCTAAAATAGGGAAATTGGTGAAAAATTGGGTACCTAAAATAGGGAAATTGGTGAAAAATTAGGTACCTAAAATAGGGAAATTGGTGAAAAATTGGGTACATAAAATAGGGGGAGAATTGGTGAAAATTGGGTACATAAAATAGGGGCTAATTGGTGAAAATTGGATACATAAAAATCGAGGAAATTGGTAAAAAAAATTGGATACATGAAATAGGGGGAACTTGGTGAAAAATAGGTGTATGAAAGCAGGGGGAAAATAGGTGGAAATTGGGTACATATTATAGGAATGAAATAGAAAAGGGGAGAATTGGGTACATGAAAATAGGGAAAAATACAGGTGAATTTTGGTGTACATAAAAATAGGAAGGAAAAAAATGAATAAATGGGTACAGTCCATCCTATTCTGCAAGTGGTTCCATAATTCGTACTCTGGCTGGGTCCTCTTCAATTGGGCTTTTATTAAATTGTTTACTGAAGGTTTATTGTTTGCATTAATTATTAAGGTGCACAGGTAAAGGCTTCCGGTCTGGCAGGTGTGGCAGGTAAGGAAACATACTCAGGTGTTTTGCCGTGTGATGTGTGTTGGCTATATAAGCGATGGAATTATTCTTATTATTGTTTAGTGTATAGTGTTATCGTTATTATTATTATTATTATTATTATTATTATTATTATCATCGTCATCATCATCGTCATCATCATCGTCATCATCATCAATACTGTACCGTTGCGAGAGAGAGAGAGAGAATTATCTCGTAGATGAACGTAATCGCCTGGGTCCGCATTCTCATCGGTTAAGAAGTTCGTAACAATTTTTCCTAAGCGATTTAATTTTCGTAGTTCACATTACTGTCCCTCTGTGTTGCCTAAATCCCTTCAATATCGCCATACTCTGTACAGATAACGTACAAGAGGATATTAACAACCCATATCCAAAATAAATCGCTAAGGAAGAGCTGTTTGGAAGCTTCCTTAACATATCCAGGGTCACCAATGACAGCTGTAGTTCAGTCACTTTAAATTGGCCCAAATTTTAATCTTTTTGCGTACTATTTCACATAGCTCAGTGGCAGAAAAAGACAAAACTGCGGCTTTGCGTCCTTTCCATAGTACTTCTTCGTGACTAGCATCATATTTAGTGTCATTCCGATGGTATAGACTAAACTGTGACGCTACATCCTGTCTGCAACACTTCTTCGTCACTAGCATCATATTCTGGTGTTAATATATTGGTATAACTCAGCACTGAAGATGGAAGGATGGCAGGTTTAGGCAAGGGTAACGTGAACAGAGTATAGTGTCATAGTTCATTTACCTTAACTTGGCCCAGATTGTCGTTCTTTTGTAAATTTTAACGTGACAGGCAGATGAGGACA